>NC_034192.2:36724209-36739209 GCF_002021735.2 Oncorhynchus kisutch
AAAGAGAGACAAGGTGAAAGAGAGACGGGGTGAAAGAGAGACGAGGTGAAAGAGGGACGGGTGAAAGAGAGCGATAGAGGTGAAAGAGAGAGAGAGTGGTGAAAGAGAGAGAATGAGAGAGAATGAGGGGTGAAAGAGAGATAGGGAGGGGTGAAAGAGATAAAGGGAGGGGCAAAGTAGAGAGGGGGGATGAAAGAGTGAGAGAGAGAGAGAGAGAGAGAGAGAGAGGAGAGAGAGAGAGAGAGAGAGAGAGAGAGGGGTGTTAGAGCGAGAGAGTGGGCGTGAAAGAGAAAGAGAGAGAGGGGTGAAAGAGAGAGATGGAGAGAGATAGACACGATGAGACACAGTCCCATCAGGCCCCTTTAATCCTGGTCAATGACCTGTTACGTGACAACCTTTCCTTTCCTTCCCCAGTAAGTAAGAGAGGTGGCAGGAGGAGCAGACGGCTAATTACCAGTGAACCAACGCAGTGCTGTAAAGCCAGAGTAACTGACTTCCCCAGACTAAGACATGGCTCAAACCAAATGATTAGTTTAAGCACTGACATCTCCACTGCTGGGAGAAGAGCTTTCTGTCAATACTGCACAGACACAGACCCATGCTCGCTGGTCTCTGGCTTGCGTGTATATGAACACACAAACACACACATGCATTGTGTCGCTGAGGACATTATCTGACTTCATGATGACCGAGACAAAATATTTCATGGGGGATTCTGATTGTTTCTCTTCACTACAAATATGATGTCTTACTTAATTATACAATTCTATCATATGCTTTCTATTAATTAATTATATACATTGTATCACCCAATGTATGTCTATAAATTAAATATCTCTATTTAAATATATGTGTCTAATTGGACTCAAACATGTATATTCCTGACATTGTCTTGTCTGACTTCAGATGACTGTGTGAAAGGCGGTGTATAACACCGTTAATGCAACAGAAAACCACTGTTTTCAGCTGCTGGGACGACCATAATGCAACAGAAAACCACTGTTTCAGCTGCTGGGACGACCATAATGCAACAGAAAACCACTGTTTCATCTGCTGGGACGACCATAATGCAACAGAAAACCACTGTTTCATCTGCTGGGACGACCATAATGCAACAGAAAACCACTGTTTCATCTGCTGGGACGACCATAATGCAACAGGAAAAACCACTGTTTCAGCTGCTGGGACGACCATAATGCAACAGGAAAACCACTGTTTCATCTGCTGGGACGACCATAATGCAAACAGAAAAACCACTGTTTCATCTGCTGGGACGACCATAATGCAACAGAAAACCACTGGTTCATCAAATCAAATCAAATCAAATTTATTTATATAGCCCTTCGTACATCAGCTGATATCTCAAAGTGCTGTACAGAAACCCAGCCTAAAACCCCCAAACAGCAAGCAATGCAGGTGTAGAAGCACGGTGGCTAGGAAAAACTCCCTAGAAAGGCCAATACCTAGGAAGAAACCTAGAGAGGAACCAGGCTATGTGGGGTGGCCAGTCCTCTTCTGGCTGTGCCGGGTGGAGATTATAACAGAACATGGCCAAGATGTTCAAATGTTCATAAATGACCAGCATGGTCGAATAATAATAAGGCAGAACAGTTGAAACTGGAGCAGCAGCACAGTCAGGAGGAAGTTGAAACTGGAGCAGCAGCATGGCCAGGTGGACTGGGGACAGCAAGAAGTCATCATGTCAGGTAGTCCTGGGGCATGGTCCTAGGGCTCAGGTCAGTTTGAAACTGGAACAGCAGCATGGCCAGGTGGACTGGGGACAGCAAGGAGTCATCATGTCAGGTAGTCCTGGGGCATGGTCCTAGGGCTCAGGTCCTCCCGAGAGAGAGAGAAAGAAGGAGAGAATTAGAGAACGCACACTTAGATTCACACAGGACACCGAATAGGACAGGAGAAGTACTCCAGATATAACAAACTGACCCCAGCCCCCCGACACATAAACTACTGCAGCATAAATACTGGAGGCTGAGACAGGAGGGGTCAGGAGACACTGTGGCCCCATCCGAGGACACCCCCGGACAGGGCCAAACAGGAAGGATATAACCCCACCCACTTTGCCAAAGCACAGCCCCCACACCACTAGAGGGATATCTTCAACCACCAACTTACCATCCTGAGACAAGGCTGAGTATAGCCCACAAAGATCTCCGCCATGGCACAACCCAAGGGGGGGGGGCGCCAACCCAGACAGGATGACCACAACAGTGAATCAACCCACTCAGGTGACGCACCCCCTCCAGGGACGGCATGAGAGAGCCCCAGCAAGCCAGTGACTCAGCCCCTGTAATAGGGTTAGAGGCAGAGAATCCCAGTGGAAAGAGGGGAACCGGCCAGGCAGAGACAGCGAGGGCGGTTCGTTGCTCCAGAGCCTTTCCGTTCAACTTCCCACTCCTGGGCCAGACTACACTCAATCATATGACCCACTGGAGAGATGAGTCTTCAGTAAAGACTTAAAGGTTGAGACCGAGTTTGCGTCTCTGACATGGGTAGGCAGACCGTTCCATAAAAATGGAGCTCTATAGGAGAAAGCCCTGCCTCCAGCTGTTTGCTTAGAAATTCTAGGAGACAATTAGGAGGCCTGCGTCTTGTGACCGTAGCGTACGTGTAGGTATGTACGGCAGGACCAAATCAGAGAGATAGGTAGGAGCACGCCCATGAATGCTTTGTAGGTTAGCAGTAAAACCTTGAAATCAGCCCTTGCTTTGACAGGAAGCCAGTGTAGAGAGGCTAGCACTGGAGTAATATGATCAAATTTTTTGGTTCTAGTCAGGATTCTAGCAGCCGTATTTAGCACTAACTGAAGTTTATTTAGTGCTTTATCCGGGTAGCCGGAAAATAGAGCATTGCAGTAGTCTAACCTAGAAGTGACAAAAGCATGGATAAATTTTTCTGCATCATTTTTGGACAGAAAGTTTCTGATTTTTGCAATGTTACGTAGATGGAAAAAAGCTGTCCTCTAAATGGTCTTGATATGTTCTTCAAAAGAGAGATCAGGGTCCAGAGTAACGCCGAGGTCCTTCACAGTTTTATTTGAGACGACTGTACAACCATTAAGATTAATTGTCAGATTCAACAGAAGATCTCTTTGTTTCTTGGGACCTAGAACAAGCATCTCTGTTTTGTCCGAGTTTAATAGTAGAAAGTTTGCAGCCATCCACTTCCTTATGTCTGAAACACATGCTTCTAGCGAGGGCAATTTTGGGGCTTCACCATGTTTCATTGAAATGTACAGCTGTGTGTCATCCGCATAGCAGTGAAAGTTACATTATGTTTTCGAATAACATCCCCAAGAGGTAAAATATATAGTGAAAACAATAGTGGTCCTAAAACGGAACCTTGAGGAACACCGAAATTTACAGTTGATTTGTCAGAGGACAAACCATTCACAGAGACAAACTGATATCTTTCCGACAGATAAGATCTAAACCAGGCCAGAACATGTCCGTGTAGACCAATTTGGGTTTCCAATCTCTCCAAAAGAATGTGGTGATCGATGGTATCAAAAGCAGCACTAAGGTCTAGGAGCACGAGGACAGATGCAGAGCCTCGGTCCGATGCCATTAAAATGTCATTTACCACCTTCACAAGTGCCGTCTCAGTGCTATGATGGGGTCTAAAACCAGACTGAAGCATTTCGTATACATTGTTTGTCTTCAGGAAGGCAGTGAGTTGCTGCGCAACAGCCTTCTCTAAAATTTTTGAGAGGAATGGAAGATTCGATATAGGCCGATAGTTTTTTATATTTTCTGGGTCAAGGTTTGGCTTTTTCAAGAGAGGCTTTATTACTGCCACTTTTAGTGAGTTTGGTACACATCCAGTGGATAGAGAGCCGTTTATTATGTTCAACATAGGAGGGCCAAGCACAGGAAGCAGCTCTTTCAGTAGTTTAGTTGGAATAGGGTCCAGTATGCAGCTTGAAGGTTTAGAGGCCATGATTATTTTCATCATTGTGTCAAGAGATATAGTACTAAAACACTTGAGCGTCTCTCTTGATCCTAGGTCCTGGCAGAGTTGTGCAGACTCAGGACAACTGAGGTTTGGAGGAATACGCAGGTTTAAAGAGGAGTCCGTAATTTGCTTTCTAATAATCATAATCTTTTCCTCAAAGAAGTTCATGAATTTATCACTGCTAAAGTGGAAAGTCATCCTCTCTTGGGGAATGCTGCTTTTTAGTTAGCTTTGCGACAGTATTAAAAAGGAATTCGGATTGTTCTTATTTTCCTCAATTAAGTTAGAAAAATAGGATGATCGAGCAGCAGTAAGGGCTCTACGGTACTGCACGGTACCGTCCTTCCAAGCTAGTCGGAAAGACTTCCAGTTTGGTGTGGCGCCATTTCGTTCCAATTTTCTGGAAGCTTGCTTCAGAGCTCGGATATTTTGTTACCAGGGAGCTAGTTTCTTATGAGAATTTTTTTTAGTTTTTAGGGGTGCAACTGCATCTAGGGTATTGCGCAAATGGTTAAATTGAGATCCTCAGTTAGGTGGTAACTGATTTTTGTCCTCTGGCGTCCCTTGGGTAGGCAGAGGGAGTCCTGGAAGGGCATCAAAGGAATCTTTGTGTTGTCTGTGAATTTATAGCACGAATTTTGATGTTCCTTGGTTGGGGTCTAAGCAGATTATTGTGCAATTGCAAACATCATAAATGGTGGTCCGATAGTCCAGGATTATGAGGAAAGGAAAAACATTAAGATCCAGATTTATTCCATGGGACAAAACTAGGTCCAGCGTATGACGTGACAGTGAGTGGGTCCAGAGACATGTTGGACAAAACCCACTGAGTCGATGATGGCTCCGAAAGCCTTTTTGGAGTGGGGTCTGTGGACTTTTCCATGTGAATATTAAAGTCACAAAGATTAGAATATTATCTGCTATGACTACAAGGTCCGATAGGAATTCAGGGAACTCAGGAGAAACGCTTGTATATGGCCCAGGAGGCCTGTAAACAGTAGCTATAAAAAGTGATTGAGTAGGCCTGCATAGATTTCATGACTAGAAGCTCAAAAGACGAAAACATCTTTTTTTTTTTTGTAAATTGAAATTTGCTATCGTAATGTTAGCAACACCTCCGCCTTTGCGGGATGCACGGGGGATATGGTCACTAGTGTAGCCAGGAGGTGAGGCCTCATTTAAAACAGTAAATTCATCAGGCTTAAGCCATGGTTCAGCAGGCCAATCACATCAAGATTATGATCAGTGATTAGTTCATTGACTATAATTGCCTTTGAAGTAAGGGATATCTAACATTAAGTAGCCCTATTTTGAGATGTGAGGTATCATGATCTCTTTCAGTAATGACAGGAATGGAGGGTGGTCTTTACTCCTAGTGAGATGCTAAGGCGAACACCGCCATGTTTAGTTTTGCCCAACCTAGGTCGAGGCACAGACACCGGTCTCAATGGTGATAGCTGAGCTGACTACACTGACTGTGCTAATGGCAGACTCCACTATGCTGGCAGGCTGGGCTAACAGCCGACACATCTTTCTAGCTGATATGCACGCAGAAGCTATGTTGCGCTTGGTGATTTCTGCCTGTTTCATCCTAACATCGTTGGTGCCGACGTGGATAAACAAATCTCTATACTCTCTACACTCGCCAGTTTTAGCTTTAGCCAGCACCATCTTCAGATTAGCCTAAACGTCGGTAGCCCCTGCCCCCGGGTAAACAGTGTATGATCGCTGGATGATTCGCTTTAAGTCTAATACTGCGGGTAATGGAGTCGCCAATGACTAGAGTTTTCAATTTGTCAGAGCTAATGGTGGGAAGCTTCGGCGTCTCAGACCCCGTAACGGGAGGAGTAGAGACCAGAGAAGAATCGGCCCTCGACTCCGACCCGCTGCTTAATGGGGAAAAACCGGTTGATTGAAAGTTCTGTCGGCTGAATGAGCGACACCGGTTTGAGCGTTCCTACAGCATTTCCTTCCAGAAACCGTGAGAAAGTTGTCCGGCTGCGGGACTGTGCCAGGGGATTTACACTACTATCTGTACTTACTGGTGCCACAGAAGCTGTTTCATCCTTTCCTACACTGAAATTACCCTTGCCTAACGATTGCGTCTGAAGCTGGGCTTGCAGCACAGCTATCCTCGCCGTAAGGCGAGTACAGCGGCTGCAATTAGAAGGCATCATGTTAATGTTACTACTTAGCTTCGGCTGTTGGAGGTCCTGACGAATCGTGTCCAGATAAAGCGTCCGGAGTGAAAAAGTTGAGGAAAAAATAAATAAATATATGAACGGTAATTAAAAAGTGAAAACCGTAAAGTTGTCAGGTAGCAAAACAGGTGGCAACAATACGCACAGCAACTCGAAAACAAGCCTGCAAGTTGTGACCGGAAATGACGTCAGACGTTCCACATATGACTGGACAATAATCAAGATAAAACTAGGTTCATCTGCTGGGACGACCATAATGCAACAGAAAACCACTGTTTCATCTGCTGGGACGACCATAATGCAACAGAAAACCACTGTTTCATCTGCTGGGACGACCATAATGCAACAGAAAACCACTGTTTCATCTGCTGGGACGACCATAATGCAACAGAAAACCACTGTTTCATCTGCTGGACGACCATAATGCAACAGAAAACCACTGTTTCATCTGCTGGGACGACCATAATGCAACAGAAAACCACTGTTTCATCTGCTGGGACGACCATAATGCAACAGAAAACCACTGTTTCAGCTGTTGGGACGACCATAATGCAACAGAAAACCACTGTTTCATCTGCTGGGACGACCATAATGCAACAGAAAACCACTGTTTCATCTGCTGGGATGACCATAATGCACAGAAAACCACTGTTTTCAGCTGCTGGGACGACCATAATGCAACAGAAAACCACTGTTTCATCTGCTGGGACGACCATAATGCAACAGAAAACCACTGTTTCATCTGCTGGGACGACCATAATCAACAGAAAACCACTGGTTCATCTGCTGGACGACCATAATGCAACAGAAAACCACTGGTTCATCTGCTGGGATGACCATAATGCAACAGAAAACCACTGTTTCAGCTGCTGGGACGACCATAATGCAACAGAAAACCACTGTTTCATCTGCTGGGACGACCATAATGCAACAGAAAACCACTGGTTCATCTGCTGGGACGACCATAATCAACAGAAAACCACTGGTTCATCTGCTGGGACGACCATAATGCAACAGAAAACCACTGTTTCATCTGCTGGGACGACCATAATGCAACAGAAAACACTGGTTCATCTGCTGGGACGACCATAATGCAACAGAAAACACTGGTTCATCTGCTGGGACGACCATAATGCAACAGAAAACCACTGTTTCATCTGCTGGGACGACCATAATGCAACAGAAAACCATTGTTTCAGCTGCTGGGATGACCATAATGCAACAGAAAACCACTGTTTCAGCTGTTGGGACGACCATCTGGCTGGCGTTGGCAGCTCTCTCCATACCGCACCATCCCACTCAGCATCAAGCAAATGCTGTGTGACAACGTGTAAAGGTGTGAATGCTTCAAATGTTTTCAATGTAAATGTGTACCTTAAAAACACCCACATCGGCAATCTGGTAGCTCGCCCTAGCAATTACGATTCAGAGGGTGTGTGCGAACGCTAAGATATGCAGTGTTTGTGTGGTGTGGTTTTCCATACACGTGCATGTGTGTGCGTGTGGGCATGCGTGTGGGCATGCATGTGTGTGTGTGTGTGTGGTGTGTGTGTAACGGTAGAGACTCTACTGCCACCTTTTTTTAACATATTCAGCTCATCAAGTCAAATAAAGTGTTGTTTCGCACAGGTGGCCAGGTGTCACAGACCCAGGTGGAGGGTCGTCATCTTTTTCTCTGTACTCTCATTTCTATTAAAAAACAACTCGTTTGTTATTTAATTGCATATTTTGCATACTTGATAGCATTTCACTTGGGACTCTTTGGGGTCAAACGATGGTCGCAGAGGGGTGAATTCAATGATGTTTGGCATTGAAATGAACTTTTTTAAAAGTTGCGCACAGTCATTACGTTGTGTTTTTAAATATCCCTAAACTAAACACAGCCTCACCTAAATAGAAGGCCAGTCTGTCTGTGAATCAGAAACAGTCTTTAAAGAATTAGAACATGGTACAGTAGCTTTTTATAGAAACCAGCTGATGAGAGGTGGACACCTGCTTTAACCTTACAGGTAAGCAGAAGCAGCGACAAGTCAAACAGTTTGGAATCAAAACAGTTCCAAGACATGACATTACCAATATTCATAGAAATTACATCAGAAATGTAAGTTCCTTTGAAACCAGAGAAGGAGCCTTTTATTACCATAAAGTGAGACGGAGAAAACAGAGCTGGGGGGGGGGATTCAAAGGGAGGGAGGGAGGAGCAGAATGCACTGTCGATCACCCTGTCGCTTGAAAACAGGATGCCTTTCACTGTCCTTGTGGCATTACATGATGTAAAAACTGTGAAGAGAGGTGTAAGAAAGTGGGGGTGCCAGAATTTAGACACAAAGCACACGCACGCACATACACAATGCCAACACACACACACACACACCACACACACACACACACACACACCACACCACACACACATGCCAACCACACAAAGTCAACACAGAAACATTCTCATTAGGAGGACGCCTGCTAGCTGCCACTGTGATTAAAGCAGCTGGGCCGGCCCCGTTGGGACTTGATGACCAGGAAACAAGGATGGTGGAATTAAGAGAGAAAAGGGGTAGAAGAAAGAAAGGAAATAAGTACTTGAAGGGACAGAGTGAGAGAGACTGCTGATAAGGGTGAGGAGAGAGGGGAGGGAAGGAAGAAGGGGGTCGATTGTGTTACTCTGAACAGAATATCAATCTACCCCCCTCCTAAAGTGATTTAAATACATCCATATTAACTCAGTTTGAGTCTCAAAGGAGGCTAAAGCACATCAGACATTTCCTTTCATTACTCCCATTTTAGGACCACGACCGGCTCTTTCTTACAGCGCGCTGTGTAATTGTGTTTGTGTGGTGTGTGTGTGTGTGTGTGTGGTGTGTGTGGTGTGGTGTGTGTGTGTGTGTGTGGTGTGTGAGTGTTGTGTGTGTGTGTTGTGTGTGTGGCGTGGTGCGTGTGCGTGCGTGGGTGCGTGCGTGCGTGTGTTTGTTGTGTGTGTGTGGTGTGTGTGCGTGCGTGCGTGTGAGTGTATGTGCGTGCGTGCGTGGGTGCGTGCGTGTGTGCGTGCGTGTGTTGTGTGTGTGTGTGTGTGTGTGTGTGTGTGTGTGTGCGTGCGTGCGTGCGTGCGTGGGTGTTGTGCGCGCCGAGTGGGTGCGTGCGTACGTCCGTGGGTGTGCGCGTGTATGTGCGTGGGTGGCGTGCGTGCGTGTGTGTGTGTGTGTGTGTGATTGCAGTCCATGGAGTTCTATAGTGTTTACCCTCTCAGACCTGGACCACCACTAAAGTCTTCACTAACTAGAAGGAACTTCCAAAACACAGTGTCAGTAATGTCATGTGAAAGGTGGTCGACGGACAAGCCAATTAATGGGTGCAGAAATCTGACTGTATGTTCTCTATCAGTGTTCCACATTATAACCACATCATTACAGTCTCCAGCTGGGAGGGTTGAATACATTAATGATATCAGTGCTGCTCAGGAACATGCCACAGTAGTCCNGAGAGAATGAGAGAGAATGAGGGTGAAAGAGAGATAGGGAGGGGTGAAAGAGATAAGGAGGGGCAAAGTAGAGAGGGGGGATGAAAGAGTGAAGAGAGGAGAGAGAGAGAGAGAGAGAGAGAGAGAGAGAGAGAGCGAGGGAGAGAGAGAGAGAGAGAGAGGGGGTGTTAGAGCGAGAGTAGTGGCGTGAATGAGAAGAGAGAGAGGGGTGAAAGAGAGAGATGGAGAGAGATAGACACGATGAGACACAGTCCCATCAGGCCCCTTTAATCCTGGTCAATGACCTGTTACGTGACAACCTTCCTTTCCTTCCCCAGTAAGTAAGAGAGGTGGCAGGAGGAGCAGACGGCTAATTACCAGTGAACCAACGCAGTGCTGTAAAGCCAGAGTAACCTGACTTCCCCCAGACTAAGACATGGCTCAAACCAAATGATTAGTTTAAGCACTGACATCTCCACTGCTGGGAGAAGAGCTTCTGTCAATACTGCACAGACACAGACCCATGCTCGCTGGTCTCTGGCTTGGCGTTGTATATGAACACACAAACACACACATGCATTGTGTCGCTGAGGACATTATCTGACTTCATTGATGACCGAGACAAAATATTTCATGGGGGATTCTGATTGTTTTCTCTTCACTACAAATTGATGTCTTACTTAATTATACAATTCTATCATATGCTTTCTATTAATTAATTATATACATTGTATCACCCAATGTATGTCTATAAATTAAATATCTCTATTTAAATATATGTGTCTAATTGGACTCAAACATGTATATTCCTGACATTGTCTTGTCTGACTTCAGATGACTGTGTGAAAGGCGGTGTATAACACCGTAATGCAACAGAAAACCACTGTTTTCAGCTGCTGGACGACCATAATGCAACAGAAAAAACCACTGTTTCAGCTGCTGGGACGACCATAATGCAACAGAAAAACCACTGTTTCATCTGCTGGGACGACCATAATGCAACAGAAAACCACTGTTTCATCTGCTGGGACGACCATAATGCAACAGAAAACCACTGTTTCATCTGCTGGGACGACCATAATGCAACAGAAAACCACTGTTTCAGCTGCTGGGACGACCATAATGCAACAGAAAACACTGTTTCATCTGCTGGGACGACCATAATGCAAACAGAAAACCACTGTTTCATCTGCTGGGACGACCATAATGCAACAGAAAACCACTGGTTCATCAAATCAAATCAAATCAAATTTATTTATATAGCCCTTCGTACATCAGCTGATATCTCAAAGTGCTGTACAGAAACCCAGCCTAAAACCCCAAACAGCAAGCAATGCAGGTGTAGAAGCACGGTGGCTAGGAAAAACTCCCTAGAAAGGCCAATACCTAGGAAGAAACCTAGAGAGGAACCAGGCTATGTGGGGTGGCCAGTCCTCTTCTGGCTGTGCCGGGTGGAGATTATAACAGAACATGGCCAAGATGTTCAAATGTTCATAAATGACCAGCATGGTCGAATAATAATAAGGCAGAACAGTTGAAACTGGAGCAGCAGCACAGTCAGGAGGAAGTTGAAACTGGAGCAGCAGCATGGCCAGGTGGACTGGGGACAGCAAGAAGTCATCATGTCAGGTAGTCCTGGGGCATGGTCCTAGGGCTCAGGTCAGTTGAAACTGGAACAGCAGCATGGCCAGGTGGACTGGGGACAGCAAGGAGTCATCATGTCAGGTAGTCCTGGGGCATGGTCCTAGGGCTCAGGTCCTCCGAGAGAGAGAAAGAAAGAGAGAATTAGAGAACGCACACTTAGATTCACACAGGACACCGAATAGGACAGGAGAAGTACTCCAGATATAACAAACTGACCCCAGCCCCCCGACACATAAACTACTGCAGCATAAATACTGGAGGCTGAGACAGGAGGGGTCAGGAGACACTGTGGCCCCATCCGAGGACACCCCCGGACAGGGCCAAACAGGAAGGATATAACCCCACCCACTTTGCCAAAGCACAGCCCCCACACCACTAGAGGGATATCTTCAACCACCAACTTACCATCCTGAGACAAGGCTGAGTATAGCCCACAAAGATCTCCGCCATGGCACAACCCAAGGGGGGGGGGGCGCCAACCCAGACAGGATGACCACAACAGTGAATCAACCCACTCAGGTGACGCACCCCCTCCAGGGACGGCATGAGAGAGCCCCAGCAAGCCAGTGACTCAGCCCCTGTAATAGGGTTAGAGGCAGAGAATCCCAGTGGAAAGAGGGGAACCGGCCAGGCAGAGACAGCGAGGGCGGTTCGTTGCTCCAGAGCCTTTCCGTTCAACTTCCCACTCCTGGGCCAGACTACACTCAATCATATGACCCACTGGAGAGATGAGTCTTCAGTAAAGACTTAAAGGTTGAGACCGAGTTTGCGTCTCTGACATGGGTAGGCAGACCGTTCCATAAAAATGGAGCTCTATAGGAGAAAGCCCTGCCTCCAGCTGTTTGCTTAGAAATTCTAGAGACAATTAGGAGGCCTGCGTCTTGTGACCGTAGCGTACGTGTAGGTATGTACGGCAGGACCAAATCAGAGAGATAGGTAGGAGCACGCCCATGAAATGCTTTGTAGGTTAGCAGTAAAACCTTGAAATCAGCCCTTGCTTTGACAGGAAGCCAGTGTAGAGAGGCTAGCACTGGAGTAATATGATCAAATTTTTTGGTTCTAGTCAGGATTCTAGCAGCCGTATTTAGCACTAACTGAAGTTTATTTAGTGCTTTATCCGGGTAGCCGGAAAATAGAGCATTGCAGTAGTCTAACCTAGAAGTGACAAAAGCATGGATAAATTTTTCTGCATCATTTTTGGACAGAAAGTTTCTGATTTTTGCAATGTTACGTAGATGGAAAAAAGCTGTCCTCTAAATGGTCTTGATATGTTCTTCAAAAGAGAGATCAGGGTCCAGAGTAACGCCGAGGTCCTTCACAGTTTTATTTGAGACGACTGTACAACCATTAAGATTAATTGTCAGATTCAACAGAAGATCTCTTTGTTTCTTGGGACCTAGAACAAGCATCTCTGTTTTGTCCGAGTTTAATAGTAGAAAGTTTGCAGCCATCCACTTCCTTATGTCTGAAACACATGCTTCTAGCGAGGGCAATTTTGGGGCTTCACCATGTTTCATTGAAATGTACAGCTGTGTGTCATCCGCATAGCAGTGAAAGTTTACATTATGTTTTCGAATAACATCCCCAAGAGGTAAAATATATAGTGAAAACAATAGTGGTCCTAAAACGGAACCTTGAGGAACACCGAAATTTACAGTTGATTTGTCAGAGGACAAACCATTCACAGAGACAAACTGATATCTTTCCGACAGATAAGATCTAAACCAGGCCAGAACATGTCCGTGTAGACCAATTTGGGTTTCCAATCTCTCCAAAAGAATGTGGTGATCGATGGTATCAAAAGCAGCACTAAGGTCTAGGAGCACGAGGACAGATGCAGAGCCTCGGTCCGATGCCATTAAAATGTCATTTACCACCTTCACAAGTGCCGTCTCAGTGCTATGATGGGGTCTAAAACCAGACTGAAGCATTTCGTATACATTGTTTGTCTTCAGGAAGGCAGTGAGTTGCTGCGCAACAGCCTTCTCTAAAATTTTTGAGAGGAATGGAAGATTCGATATAGGCCGATAGTTTTTTATATTTTCTGGGTCAAGGTTTGGCTTTTTCAAGAGAGGCTTTATTACTGCCACTTTTAGTGAGTTTGGTACACATCCAGTGGATAGAGAGCCGTTTATTATGTTCAACATAGGAGGGCCAAGCACAGGAAGCAGCTCTTTCAGTAGTTTAGTTGGAATAGGGTCCAGTATGCAGCTTGAAGGTTTAGAGGCCATGATTATTTTCATCATTGTGTCAAGAGATATAGTACTAAAACACTTGAGCGTCTCTCTTGATCCTAGGTCCTGGCAGAGTTGTGCAGACTCAGGACAACTGAGGTTTGGAGGAATACGCAGGTTTAAAGAGGAGTCCGTAATTTGCTTTCTAATAATCATAATCTTTTCCTCAAAGAAGTTCATGAATTTATCACTGCTAAAGTGGAAGTCATCCTCTCTTGGGGAATGCTGCTTTTTAGTTAGCTTTGCGACAGTATTAAAAAGGAATTTCGGATTGTTCTTATTTTCCTCAATTAAGTTAGAAAAATAGGATGATCGAGCAGCAGTAAGGGCTCTACGGTACTGCACGGTACCGTCCTTCCAAGCTAGTCGGAAGACTTCCAGTTTGGTGTGGCGCCATTTCCGTTCCAATTTTCTGGAAGCTTGCTTCAGAGCTCGGATATTTTCTGTGTACCAGGGAGCTAGTTTCTTATGAGAATTTTTTTTAGTTTTTAGGGGTGCAACTGCATCTAGGGTATTGCGCAAGGTTAAATTGAGATCCTCAGTTAGGTGGTTAACTGATTTTTGTCCTCTGGCGTCCTTGGGTAGGCAGAGGGAGTCTGGAAGGGCATCAAGGAATCTTTGTGTTGTCTGTGAATTTATAGCACGACTTTTGATGTTCCTTGGTTGGGGTCTAAGCAGATTATTTGTTGCAATTGCAAACATAATAAAATGGTGGTCCGATAGTCCAGGATTATGAGGAAAAACATTAAGATCCAGATTTATTCCATGGGACAAAACTAGGTCCAGCGTATGACTGTGACAGTGAGTGGGTCCAGAGACATGTTGGACAAAACCCACTGAGTCGATGATGGCTCCGAAAGCCTTTTGGAGTGGGTCTGTGGACTTTTCCATGTGAATATTAAAGTCACCAAAGATTAGAATATTATCTGCTATGACTACAAGGTCCGATAGGAATTCAGGGAACTCAGTGAGAAACGCTGTATATGGCCCAGGAGGCCTGTAAACAGTAGCTATAAAAAGTGATTGAGTAGGCTGCATAGATTTCATGACTAGAAGCTCAAAAGACGAAAACATCTTTTTTTTTTTGTAAATTGAAATTTGCTATCGTAAATGTTAGCAACACCTCCGCCTTTGCGGGATGCACGGGGGATATGGTCACTAGTGTAGCCAGGAGGTGAGGCCTCATTTAAAACAGTAAATTCATCAGGCTTAAGCCATGTTTCAGTCAGGCCAATCACATCAAGATTATGATCAGTGATTAGTTCATTGACTATAATTGCCTTTGAAGTAAGGGATCTAACATTAAGTAGCCCTATTTTGAGATGTGAGGTATCATGATCTCTTTCAGTAATGACAGGAATGGAGGTGGTCTTTATCCTAGTGAGATTGCTAAGGCGAACACCGCCATGTTTAGTTTTGCCCAACCTAGGTCGAGGCACAGACACGGTCTCAATGGTGATAGCTGAGCTGACTACACTGACTGTGCTAATGGCAGACT
>NC_034192.2:36744209-36794209 GCF_002021735.2 Oncorhynchus kisutch
CCACCGAAGTCTCCCACTATTAGCTCTGACAAATTGAAAACCCTTGTCATTTTCGACTCCATTACCTGCAGTATTAGACTTAAAAATAATCATCCAGCGATCATACACTGTTTACCAGGGGGCAGGGCTACCAACGTAATGGCTAATCTGAAGAGGGTGCTGGCTAAGGCTAAACCTGGCGAGTGTAGAGAGCATAGGTATATTGTTATCCACGTCTGCACCAACGATGTTCAGATGAAACAGTCAGAGGTCACCAAACACAACATAGCTTCAGCGTATAAATTAGCTAGAAAGATGTGTCGGCCTCGAGTAATTGTCTCTGGCCCCCTCCCAGTTAAGGGGAGTGATGAGATCTACAGCAGAGTCTCACAACTCAATCGCTGGTTGAAAACAGGTTTCTGCCCCTCCTCCTCCAGAAAACCCCTCCTCCTTTCTGGGACTCATCCACAAACAGGTCCAAGACTGGCCTGCTGAGGAGTGACGGACTCCATTCGAGCTGCTCTCATCTTATTTATCAACATAGACAGGGCTCTAACTCCTCTAGCTCCACAATGAGATAGGGTGCAGGCCAGGCAGCAAGCTGTCAGCCAGCCTGCCAGCTTAGTGGAGTCTGCCACTAGCATAGTCAGTGTAGTCAGCTCAGCTATCCCCATTGGGTCTGTGCCTCGAACTAGGTTGGGCAAAACCACACATGGCGGTGTTCGCTTTAGCATTCTCACTGGAAAAAAGATATCCTCCATTCCTGTCATTATTGAAAGAGGTTGTGATATTTCACATCTCAAAATAGGGCTACTTAATGTTAGATCCCTCACTTTCAAGGCAGTTTTAGTCAATTACCTAATCACTGATCATAATCTTGATGTGATTGGCCTGACTGAAACATGGTTTAAGCATGATGAATTTACTGTGTTAAATATGGATTCACCTTCTGGTTACACTAGTGACCATATCCTCTGCGCATCCCGCAAAGGTGGAGGTGTTGCTAATATTTACGATAGCGAATTTCAATTAACAAAAAAAATTGCTGTGTTTTCGTATTTTGAGCTTCTAGTCATGAA
The DNA here is from genome assembly GCF_002021735.2 of Oncorhynchus kisutch. NCBI lineage: Eukaryota > Metazoa > Chordata > Actinopteri > Salmoniformes > Salmonidae > Oncorhynchus > Oncorhynchus kisutch. The sequence goes on from NC_034192.2 coordinate 36,745,268, forward strand.
ATCTATGCAGGCTACTCAATCACTTTTTATAGCTACTGTTTACAGGCCTCCTGGGCCATATACAGTGTTCCTCACTGAGTTCCCTGAATTCCTATCGGGCCTTGTAGTCATGGCAGATAATTGTGGATCTTAATGTTTTTCCTTATAATCCTGGACAATCAGAGTTTGCCATCGTAATAAATTGTCTGCTTAGACCCCAACCAAGAATCATCAAAAGCCGTGCTATAAATTCTCAGACAACCCAAATATTCCTAGATGCCCTTCCAGACTCCATCCACCTACCCAAGGACGTCGGAGTACAAAAATTGGTTAACCACCTGATTGAGGAATTAAATACCCTAGATACAGTCGCACCCCTATAAACAAAAAAACATTTGTCACAAGAAACTAGCTCCCTGGTATACAGAAAATACTTGAGGCCTGAAGCAGGCTTCCAGAAAATACTAGAGGCCTGAAGCAGGCTTCCAGAAAATACTAGAGGCCTGAAGCAGGCTTCCAGAAAATACTTGAGGCCTGAAGCAGGCTTCCAGAAAATACTTGAGGCCTGAAGCAGGCTTCCAGAAAATACTTGAGGCCTGAAGGCTTCCAGAAAATACTTGAGGCCTGAAGCAGGCTTCCAGAAAATACTAGAGGCCTGAAGCAGGCTTCCAGAAAATACTTGAGGCCTGAAGCAGGCTTCCAGAAAATACTTGAGGCCTGAAGCAGGCTTCCAGAAAATACTTGAGGCCTGAAGCAGGCTTCCAGAAAATACTTGAGGCCTGAAGCAGGCTTCCAGAAAATACTTGAGGCCTGAAGCAGGCTTCCAGAAAATACTAGAGGCCTGAAGCAGGCTTCCAGAAAATACTTGAGGTCTGAAGCAGGCTTCCAGAAAATACTAGAGGCCTGAAGCAGGCTTCCAGAAAATACTAGAGGCCTGAAGCAGGCTTCCAGAAAATACTAGAGGCCTGAAGCAGGCTTCCAGAAAATACTTGAGGCCTGAAGCAGCCTTCCAGAAAATTCTAGAGGCCTGAAGCAGGCTTTCAGAAAATACTAGAGGCCTGAAGCAGGCTTCCAGAAAATACTTGAGGCCTGAAGCAGGCTTCCAGAAAATACTAGAGGCCTGAAGCAGGCTTCCAGAAAATACTAGAGGCCTGAAGCAGGCTTCCAGAAAATACTAGAGGCCTGAAGCAGGCTTCCAGAAAATACTTGAGGCCTGAAGCAGGCTTCCAGAAAATACTTGAGGCCTGAAGCAGGCTTCCAGAAAATACTTGAGGCCTGAAGCAGGCTTCCAGAAAATACTTGAGGCCTGAGGCTTCCAGAAAATACTTGAGGCCTGAGGCTTCCAGAAAATACTAGAGGCCTGAAGCAGGCTTCCAGAAAATACTAGAGGCCTGAAGCAGGCTTCCAGAAAATACTGGAGGCCTGAAGCAGGCTTCCAGAAAATACTTGAGGCCTGAAGCAGGCTTCCAGAAAATACTTGAGGCCTGAAGCAGGCTTCCAGAAAATACTAGAGGCCTGAAGCAGGCTTCCAGAAAATTGGAATGGAAATGGCGCTCCACCAAACTGGAAGTCTTCCGACTAGCTTGGAAAGACAGTACCGTGCAATATCGAAAAGCCTTCACTGCTGCTCGATCATCCTATTTTTCCAACTTAATTGAGGAGAATAAGAACAATCCAAAATGCATTTTTGAAACTGCCGCAAAGCTAACTAAATAGCAGCATTCCCCAAGAGAGGATGGCTTTCACTTCAACAGTGATGAATTCATGAACTTCTTTGACGAAAAGATCATGATCATTAGAAAGCAAATCACGGACTCCTCTTTGAATCTGCGTATTTCTCCAAAGCACAGTTGTCCTGAGTCTGCACAACACTGCCAGGACCTAGGATCAATGACACATTCATGACAATACTCATGGCGTCTAAACCTTCAAGCTGCATGCTTCACCCTATTCCAACTAAACTACTGAAAGAGCTACTTCCTGTGCTTGGCCCTCCTATGTTGAACATAAGAAATGGCTCCCTATCCACTGGATGTATACAAAACTCACTAAAAGGGGCAGTAAATAGCCTCTCTTGAAGACCAAACCTTGACCCAGAAAATGTAAAAAACTATCGGCCTATATCAAATCTCCCATTCCTCTCAAAAAAATGTGAAAAAGCTGCTGTGCAGCAACTCACTGCCTTCCTGAAGACAAACAATGTATACAAAATGCTTCAGTCTGGTTATAGACCCAATCATAGCACTGAGACTGCACTCGTGAAAGTGGTAAATTATCTTTTAATGGCGTTAGACCAAAGCTCTGCATCTGTCCTCGTGCTCAAAGACCTTAGTGCTGCTTTTGACACCATCGATCACCACATTCTTTTGGAGAGATTGGAAACCCTAATTGATCATACACGGACAAGTTCTGGCCTGGTTTAGATCTTATCTGTTGGAAAAATATAAGTTTGTCGCTGTGGATGGTTTGTCCTCTGACACGTTTTGGTGTTCCTCAAGGTTCCGTTTTAGGACCACTACTGTTTTCACTATATACGTATTTTACCTATTGGTGATAACATTCAGAAACATAATGTTAACTTTCACTGCTGTACATTTCGATGAATCACGGTGAAGCACCAAAATTGCCCTCCCTGGAAGCCTGTGTTTCAGAATTAAGGAAGTGGATGGTGGCAATTTTTTTACTTTGAGAAACAGAGATGCTAGTTCTAGGTCCCAAGTAACAAAGAGATCTTCTGTTGGATCTGACAATTAATCTTGATGTACAGTCGTCTCAAATAAAACTGTGAAGGACCTCGGCGTTACTCTGGAACCTGATCTCTTTTTTGATGAACATATCAAGAATATTTGAAGGACAGCTTTTTTCCATCTTCGTAACATTGCAGAAATCAGAAACCTTTTGTCCAAAAATGATGCAGAAAAGCTAATCCATGCTTTTGTCACTTCTAGATTAGACTGATGCAATGCTCTACTCTCCGGATACCTGGATAAAGCACTAAGTAAACTTCAGTTAGTGCTAAACACCGGTGGTAGAATTTTGACAAGAACCAAAAAATTGACCCATCTTACTCTAATGCTACACACTGGCTTCCTGTTAAGGCTTGGGCTGATTTCCAGGTTTTACTGCTAACCTACAAAGCATTACATGGGCTTGCTCCTACCTATCTCTCCGATTTGGTCCTGCCATACATACAGTGGGGAGAACAAGTATTTGATACACTGCCGATTTTGCAGGTTTTCCTACTTACAAAGAATGTAGAGGTCTGTCATTTTTATCATAGGTACACTTCAACTGTGAGAGACGGAATCTAAAACAAAAATCCAGAAAATCACCATTGTATGATTTTTAAGTAATTCATTTGCATTTTATTGCATGACATAAGTATTTGATACATCAGAAAAGCAGAACTTAATATTTGGTACAGAAACCTTTGTTTGCAATTGCAGAGATCATTTCCTGTAGTTCTTGACCAGGTTTGCACACACTGCAGCAGGGATATTGGCCCACTCCTCCATACAGACCTTCTTCAGATCCTTCAGGTTTCGGGGCTGTCGCTGGGCAATACGGGCTTTCAGCTCACTCCAAAGACTTTCTATTGGGTTCAGGTCTGGAGGCTGGCTAGGCCACTCCAGGACCTTGAGATGTTTCTTACGGAGCCACTCCTTAGTTGCCCTGGCTGTGTGTTTTGGGTCGTTGTCATGCTGGAAGACCCAGCCACGACCCTACTTCACTGCTCTTACTGGGGGGAGGTTGTTGGCCAAGATCTCGCGAATCATGGCCCCACCCATCCTCCCCTCAATACGGTGCAGTCGTCCTGTCCCCTTTGCAGAAAAGCATCCCCAAAGAATGATGTTTCCACCTCCATGATTCACAGTTGGGATGGTGTTCTTGGGGTTGTAGTCATCCTTCTTCTACCTCCAAACACGGCGAGTGGAGTTTAGACCAAAAAGCTCAATTTTTGTCTCATCAGACCACATGACCTTCTCCCATTCCTCCTCTGGATCATCCAGATGGTCATTGGCAAACTTCAGACGGCCTGGACATGCGCTGGCTGGAGCAGGGGGAACTTGCGTGCGCTGCAGGATTTTAATCCATGACGGTGTAATATGTTACTAATGGCTTTCATTGAGACTGTGGTCCCAGCTCTCTTCAGGTCATTGACCAGGTCCTGTCGTGTAGTTCTGGGCTGATCCCTCACCTTCCTCATGATCATTGATTCCCCACGAGGTGCGATCTTGCATGGAGCCCCAGACCGAGGGTGATTGACCATCATCTTGAACTTCATCCATTTTCTAATAATTGCGCCAACAGTTGTTGCCTTCTCACCAAGCTGCTTGCCTATTGTCCTGTAGCCCATCCAAGACTTGTGCAGGTCTACAATTTTATCCCTGATGTCCTTACACAGCTGTCTGGTCTTGGCCATTGTGGAGAGGTTGGAGTCTGTTTGATTGAGTGTGTGGACAGGTGTCTTTTATACAGGTAACGAGTTCAAACAAGTGCAGTTAATACAGGTAATGAGTGGAGAACATGAGGGTTTCTTAAAGAAAAATTAACAGGTCTGTGAGAGCTGGAATTTTTACTGATTGGTAGGTGTATCAAATACTTACAGTATGTCATGCAATAAAATGCTAATTAATTTCTTAAAAATTACTTAAAAATCATGCAATGTGATTTTCTGGATTCCGTCTCTCACAGTTGAAGTGTACCTATGATTAAAGAAATACAGACCTCTACATGCTTTGTAAGTAGGAAAACCTGCAAAATCGGCAGTGTATCAAATACTTGTTCTCCCCACTGTACCTACACGTACGCTATGGTCACAAGACGCAGGCCTCCTTATTGTCCCTATAATTTCTAAGCAAACAGCTGGAGTCAGGGCTTTCTCCTATAGAGCTAAATTTGTATGGAATGGTCTGCCTATTCAGACAGACTCGATTTCAACCTTTAAGTCTTTATTGAAGACTCATCTTTTCAGTAGGTCCTATGATTGAGTGTAGTCTGGCCTAGGGGTGCGAAGGTGAATGGAAAGGCACTGGAGCGATGAACCCGCCCTTGCAATCTCCGCCTGGCCGGTTCCCCTCTCTCCACTGAGATTCTCTGCCTCTGACCCTATTAAGGGGGCTGAGTCACTGGCTTAGTAGTGCTCTTCCATGCAGTCTCTAGGAGGGGTGCATCACTTGAGTATGTTGAATCACTGATGTGATCTTCCTGTCTGGGTTCGGTGCCCCCTCGGGTTTGTGCCATGGGGGAGATCTTCGTGGACTATTCTCAGCCTTGTCTCAGGGTAGTAAGTTGGTAGTTTGCGGATATCCCTCTAGTGATGTGGGGGCTGTGCTTTGGCAAAGTGGGTGGGGTCATGTTCTGCCTGGTTGGCCCTGTCCGGGGATATTGTTGGACAGGGCCACAGTGTCTCCAGATCACATGTCAGGGGCTAGGGTCAGTCTGTTATCTGGTGTAATTCTCATGTCTTATCCGGTGTCCTGTGTGAATTTAAGTATGCTCCCTTTAATTCTCTTTCTCTCCCTCCCGCAGAACCTGAGCCCTGGGACCATTCCTCAGAACTACCTGGCCTTGCTGTCCCCAGTCCACCTGGTCTTGCTGCAGCTCCGGTTTCAACTGTTCTGCTTGTGGCTATGGAACCCTGACCTGTTCAGCGGATGTGCTACTTTGTCCCGGACCTGCTGTTTTTGACTCTCTTCCGCACCTGCTGTCGAACTCTGAATGCTCGGCTATGAAATGCCAACTGACATTTACTCCTGAGGTGCTGACCTGTTGCACCATCTGTTGCATCCTGTACAGCCACTGTGATTATCATTATTTGACCCTGCTGGTCATCTATGAACGTTAGAACATCTTGGACATGTACTGTTATAATCTCCACCCGGCACAGCCAGAAAAGGACAGGCCACCCCTCAGAGCCTGGTTCCTCTCTAGGTTTCTTTCTAGGTTCCTGCCTTTCTAGGGAGTCTTTCCTAGCCGCAGTGCTTCTACATCTGCATTGCTTGCAGTTTGGGGTTTTAGGCTGGGTTTCTTTATAGTACTTTGTGACATCAGCTGATGTAAAAAGGGCTTTATGAATGAATTTAATTGATTGATTAACTCTACCTAGCTTGCCCACCGGTAGGCTAGCTAAAGATATACAAGGGGGTATCTTCAAAATATACAAGGGGGTATCAATGAGTCTTGTGTAAATAGTTGTTATTGGTAATAGTTGTTATTCATGACTCCATATGTCTCAACAAGAACCCTGATCTTCGTTCCCAGTCTTATAGGGAAGGATTAATTTAGACTTATGCTTCTGTCCAACGGTTTAATAATTTACTTGTGTAAGTCGATTTTAGTATTTTTTCCATCCAGACAGGAAAGTGAGAACAAACTCTCTGGTCTCATTCTCACCAACTTGCCAAGGTCCATAAATGATGAAAAATGACATAGAGACCAAAACATTTTAAAATAACAATCTCTACATTATAAATGGGAAAAGGCTAGTGGAGTTTTGAGCATGAGGGTAAGGTGACGGTCTGTGTGGTGATGTCGGGTATGTGGGGTATCTCAGAGTGCCACGAGAGCCATAGGGCCAGGTGGCACGCCACCCTGCGATATGTCACAACGGGTGTGTCATGTGTTCCATGATCAGGGTGGTCAGGACGAGCTACAGAGGGCGGGGGGAGGGGGAGGAAGTTGGAGGAGAGGGGAGGATGGGGGGATGTGTAGGGACCTTGGGGTGTTCCACTGAGCATTGTGATGTCTGAACAGCATGTCTGCAATTCTCCCTGCTCTAACCTTCAGGTCTGCAAGGTAACGGATGGCTCCACATACACCCTGTCCTCGTTCCTATCACTGTACGCAACCCACTTCACATCCCACCACCAAGCACCTCTGTCCCATGGAAATAAAATCCCTTTGATCATTTTGATAGAATATTTTGTCATATTTCATAAAATGGTACCATTTGTCATCCCACCCCCCCCCCCCCCAACACAACTGACTGATCATTAGCGCTGGTTATTCTACAGCATGTGTCGCATCTCTGTTATCGAACACACAGTATTCTGTAGTGATGGAATAAGATAACTTCATTGATGCTGTTTGCCAGTAGTCTTATTTAGGCAGCAACAAACACTCTCCCCAGAGTCCTGCAGTATATAACCAGGTTAACACAGCTCATTTAAGCATTCTGTTATCTTTAGACAACAGACAGCAAGACAAACTACCCAAGGAGGCAGATGCGTACGTACGTGGGTACATGCCTGTGTGTGTATTTGTTGAGTCTAACAGATAGTTACTATGTTGTTTGTTTGTATCCTCCTAGAATACACAGCGGTGGCATGTATTCATGGATGCCAAGGGAACCCAGGCTCCCCCCCCCAAAAAATGTACCAATTAAGACATTTCAAAACATACAGTACATTATTTTATCTTTCTTCTCTCTGTTTCATCATTTTCCTTTAATTCGCAAGAGTCTGAATGTATCTCACAGGAGAAAGCATCCGAGCGAGCGAAACAGCACCCTTCTGTCTCTTTACAGGTAGGTCATCTATCTGATGCTGTCTGGTCCAAATGAGTATGACACTGTTGCCGCCCATAGCATTGAAGGCAAGGGAAGCCAACAAGCATTTGGCCTCCCTTGACAATTTTTTAAAAACATTTTTTAAATTGCCAATCAGCATTGAGCTAAACTGAGCGAGCTCAACTGTGAATGGTCATGGGAGCACCAAAACAAAGTGTCAAGGGAACCCAGCTTGGATTTTGGCGTCACTCCTATCAAATCGGATTGAGAGGATACGTCATTGACAGAAAAACTTGAATTGCTGCATCTCATTTTGTTGTTGTCCTCCGGTGGCTGGCTAGTTAAGACAGTCCCTTCCTAAATGAGCCGTGGATGGAGATGGATTTGTGGTTTTACCTAATTCTCCGTACTGGCCAATGATTATAACGGTGATTCTGATCCAACCATTGTTGTGCCCCTGGCCTGAGAGGATAGAAGTTCAATATGTAGCTATATATGTAGAAGGCTAATGTTAACTAGCTAACATTGCCCATGAACGGAAGCTAGGCTAGCGAGCAAGCATTTAAGCCAGGTAGCCTATGACAACAAAGAATAAAGCATGTACTGCATGACAGTCGTAGAGTGTTTACTCAAAATGAAAGAGAGGACGATCATGGGTGAGGTGAGGTGAACATGTTTTTCTAATTGCACGATCGCGCACGCACACACAGACCCTCACATGCACCCACACAGAAATCAGACCCATAGACAGCAATATCATATTTAGCTTACATTGGTTGGACTAAATTGTTATTGGTATATTTTAGTTGTCACTGTATTAGACTAAGTAGAGGTGATTTGATGATTTTGAAGTGTTGAATTTACTGGAATAGTTGAGGCAGCTCCTGTTTTCTGTGGTTAATATTTGTTTTGTGATTCGAAAATGTGGAAAACATGAACTTGCTTGACCATGCTGGAGGCCATGTAACTGTTTGTTAAATGCAATATGGACATCACTGGACAGAGTTTGCAATCTGATTTTGTCATAAAACAAAGGTGTGATCGAATTTATTCCGCAACTGTGTATTTTTATTGTCTCGGCCTTTAGGCCTATATATCAGGGCCGCAAGGCATATGAACTAACAGGTTATAGAGCAAACAACGCAATTATCACACATAGGTAATATGGATTTGTTTTTTGGGGGGGTGACATGTATGTGACATGTGTGTGTGATTAAAATCTCTTCTCTTATCAGTGTGTCCTTGGCATGCCATTGTCTTCTCCTGACTCGTCCTGTCCCCGCTGAGTGTTTGTCCTGCAGGACTAAGTGGCATTGTGGGGCTCTACAGAGAGAGAGCGGCATCCGGAGTGGAATGTGGCGAGGGACAAGCGGCGTACCAGCTGATTAACATACAGGCGTCCCGCTCAATCGATGGGCTAATTAACATCATGGCCCGTGCCGATCGCTATCTAGCTATCTAACCGAGAGATAATTCAATGCCGGCCTTATCAGTGGAAGGCATCCCTGTTCTCCAAAGTTTGTGTAAGAACCAGATAGCAGAGGATACACAGGGCGAAAATTGAGCCATTAGTTACACAAAGTGAGAGAAGAGAGGGAGGGAACAGGGGAAGGAGAAGGGGGGGGGGGAGTCTCTATCTGTAGCCTCTATCTCTGTCTGTTCTGTTTTACTGGAAGTGTTGGACATTAAAGGATGAAGACAATCAGACACGAGGGAGAGTCCCTGAAGGAAGATCTGTGGTCCTCCGTCCTGAGTCTCAGTCGACTGGAGTTGAACCTCTGAACAGAGGCTGGGAGAGGGAGAGAGGAACAGAGAAGCAGAAAGAGAGAGGCAGAGAGGAAATCAGAAAGAAAGAGCATCAGAGAGAGAGGAAAAATACCGATTTAGAAGAGGAGAGAGACCGTAAGAGCGAAAATTAAATAGTATGAAAGTGGGAGATACAGAGAAGCTAGATAGAAACAGTGGAGACTTGTCAATATAGTGATGAAGAGTACTAAACAGAAAAGACAGTTGTTGAGAATTCCATTTGAAGAGTGACGTGCCGATACAACTCTAGCTTCACAGGGAAAACACTGCAGCAAGGGCTCTCACTCTTGATTGTGGTGGAACTGACTGGCACATCTCATTCCGGTTTATAATGCATCTCTGTTTCTGGCTCAGTTGGATTCAACTTATACCCTGCAGTGACTGTGAAGCTACAACCCTTTGGTGCACAAAATGATCAAAATAATGAAATAAAGATTCCTTCTGTGTGTGTGTGTGTGTGTGTGTGTGTGTGTGTGTGTGTGTGTGTGTGTGTGTGTGTGTGTGTGTGTGTGTGTGTGTGTGTGTGTGTGTGTGTGTGTGTGTGTGTGTGTGTGTGTGTGTGTGTGTGTGTGTGTGCCACTTTCTGAAATCCTCCTACAGGTTCAACCAGGTCAGGTGGTTGAAAAGAGTGAGGGCACGGGCTAGATTTCATTCTGTTATTCCCATTATATAAATGATTCATATAAAAGTGTGTTGATTGTGATCTGGGCAGGGGGATGTAGACAGCGTGTGTCTCTTGCCTGTTTAATTAACAAAATAAGAACTATTGATTTTATTTTGATGGTGCTGCCATGGGCTGCACAGACCAGTAACATAATTCAACTCAAAAGATGCTATTCTATTTGATTTTATATTATAAATTGTGTTAGTCTTAATATTTTTTAGGATCTGCATAAAACAAAGTATAATGGTTTTCTTTGTCTAGCCAGTGCCATCTAATTACGATACCAGAACACATCTGACAAGGTTATGAGTAGACACATTTTTTTGACCATAACAGGAATGTACAAGGTAATTATTTACAAATGATTTACAAGTTGGCTATGGCAATCTGCTCATTTACTGTTGTGAATGTGAAAAAATGAAAGCAGCAGAAGTTCTGAATTTAAAACGGAGGAATTTAAGCATGCAGCTGTCTGGTTACCACGACAACGGTCGCAACAACAGGGTCAAAGTTAAATGTTTCGTGCTACTTCCCGGCAAAAGTAATGGCTATATAAAAGGCTAATGCCGACAAGACAGAGGTAAAAATAGGGCTGTTTGAAAGAAACATTGGCCAATTGTTTTTACAGGCAACATACCGTGAATCCTATTTGTAATCACTAATAGAGTGCTAATGGCAGCAGTGTTTCACAGTCCCTATTCACCTTGTGTTGGCTGCGAAAGTCCACTCTCCCCCTAATCACATTATTGCTCCAGATGAACTTCAACACACCTCCCCCTCAAACAGAAAAAAAATAATAGATTATTGGGTTTTAATAGGAATTCATGAGGAAAAGAGAGAAATCTCCTTCTCTTTTTTTGTCTCCCCCCTCCCCTCTCTCTATCTCCCTTTCACCCACTCTCTCTTCCTCTCCCGCTCTCTCCTAAAAGATAGAGAGAGATATTATCAGTTTGTTCTGAGACATTTTCTTTTTAATGACTTTGTAATGCAGTTCGGCCCATTTGGAAAAGGGAGAGAAAGAGCTCAACCTCCCTAACATGTTTAATTGTGTCAGGAAAGTAGAACAGCACGCCAATGTGACCTTCCATAGCCTCAAATCACTCCTGCTTCTGGAAACTAGCTCTGACAAACGACGCTAAAGTAAATTGCGGTCTCATTCAGAAACTCTCCTCTCTCTCTGTCTTTCTCTCCGTGGGGCGGTGCTGGTCTGATGGCCTCTCATTTGACGGACACGAAGAGTCATGATTACCTGTGGCCCGGAGTGTCCTGGTGCATGTGACACGCGTGACCCCCTGAGACGTGTCCACTGGACGGCCATGTGGCAGATGTGACGGCAGCCGTGTGGCACGAGGCATATGCTTCACGCCACGACCGCCATCTGGCCTAGACATCAACTTAGCATGGACTCAACCCCAGCCCTCCACCCCTCCACCACCTTCAACCCTTTAACCCTCCTTCACTTCACCCCTCACCAGAACCGCTCTTCCCATTCAAATCAAATCAGAAATCTAATCGAATGCTATTAGACAAATGCGCTGAATACAACAGGTGTGGACCGTACAGTGAAATACTTACTTACAAGACCCTAACCAACAATGCAGTTTAACCAATGATGCGAATAAGAAAGGAAAGGAACAAGTACTTATAGAGCAGAAGTAAAGTAACAACTCTCTGTACTTACTGTACAGGGATGACAAATAAAGAGAAATAACAGTTATTGTGACAGACCGTTAGAGAAGTGGAGCTTTCGATGTTCTGTTGTCTGTAATGTATGAGCGTTGTCAAGGTGCTTTGTTGGAGCCGACAAAACGGACAGGCAAAAAGCAGCAACACAAAGCCGTGAAGTCCAATTCAAAAACACAACTCAAGATTCTAAAAGGAGAGCTCAAAATGGAACGGAACCAGAACAGGAATGGAACATGGTATGAAATGCAACAGCTCATTACCACCATGAAGCAAGATTTAGCCACCTACTTTCCAGTAACCCTCGTCTCTGAACACCCGACTAGCAGCTTTAATTGATTCTTTCTCTATTTCCTGGAGGGCTCTCAGTATGAGGGGTTACCAGTTAGGCATTCAAACACTTTTAGGTGACATTGAGGGGGGAAAGCGCTGTTGGGTCATTGTGATTCCTGAGCTAGGGTGGGATCTCATAGTTACCTGCTCCTTTCCTCTCGTCTCCTCCTCTCTGTCTCCTCTTACCGTTAAATGGACGCTTCCATGGACACACTACTCATTTGAATATTATCCTAGTGTCCTTCCTTACCCCTAATCCGACTCGCTCAAATGGAATTTTCTTCTATTTGAATGGTCTCTGCTTTTATGAATTAATAAAATAGATTGTCTAGGGGGGTATCTTTTCTAGAACATATGGAATTTCATACTCAGTTCTTATATAATTGGGTTTCCTCCAGGATCATAATTTAACTGCACCATCTCTGGATTTGACACGTTTAAATGATTTTTCCAAATGATTTTGCACTTTTTTAATTACTTCATTACTCACTCTCTCCCCATCAGATGTCCGGTGGTGTCCAGTCCTGTTCGGTAGCGTATATTAAAACACTCTTATCTGCATTCTCTTGGTGGAGGCCAGTAAACAAGATAAGGCTGGTCAAACAAACAGCCGTTGTCAGCGCTATCGAGCATCATGACTATTTACCACCTGGACAGCTGCTCAAACACTGTCAAACCGATAGGCTCACACCAGGCCCAATACGCAGGCACAGGGGATACTGTTCATATTACCTCATCTGTACCCAAACATATCACAGAACACTCCCAGGGACACTGTCGACACGACTAGACGTTAAAGTCTGATAAATGTTTGAATGGACAATGACTATCAGGACTCAGGATATGACCCCGATGCAGGAGGAGGATAGTTTGGTTTTCAGAATATTTATTATAACAAAGGGGCAGGCAGAGGTTCGTAATCCAAGGCAGAGGCAATCAGGGACAGAACAGCAGGCAGGTTCAGGACAGGCAGAAAGAACTTGAGCACAGGAGAAACAGGAGATGCACTGGTAAGACCTGACAAAACAAGACGAACTGGCAACAGACAAACATAAAACGCAGGTATAAATACCCTGGGGATAATGGGGAAGAATAGGAGACACCTGGTGGGGGTGGAGACAAGCACAAAACAGGTAAAACAGGGTGTGACAATGACGAGGGTCAAGAGACAAGGCACAGAGTGGAAAGATCTGCTAACATGTCTCTCAGGGAAAGAGGGAAACATGGAGTAACAACTGTGGCTGTGTAAAAGAATATTGGCTTCTCTTCCTCTGGGTGCCGTTCACTGAGTTAAAGCTTCAGATACACACATTGTTGGGTCATGGGAATTACCTCCCTAGAGCCCAGCATCAAATACAGTACAGTATGAAGATATGCAGAATCTGATTCTCCAATACAAATCCCAGATCACACTTGTTGGTGATGTCATGGCGATGTTAGCTAGCACAGCTTATGCTCAAAAACACGACATCGGGTCAAGCGGTCGTGTCGCCAGTAGTGAGTGCAGCGAGGTAAGCATAGCTAGCTTTGCTATGGAGGGAACTACGTTTTCAAGTTGAGTACTTCACCCCTCCTGTTGAGTGACTCGCCATCTCAAGATGGTCAGCTAATTAAGTTCTATGCGTACGCCAGTGGTCACCAACCAGTCGATCGCTACCATTTAATTTGTCTGAAAATACAAACTCCGCCTACCCAGCGGACTGGCAGATCTGTGGCTAAATCAAGTGTGCCTACTGCGCTGGCAAATGGGATAGCTCAAATCACTGTGCCTACCTACAGCTTCCACGGCCCTGGCTACAGCAGGGTCGTGGTACTGGCCTAAGTGAGATTTCATAACTTTTAAAACCAAAACTATAGCAGGAGCTGCTGTTTTTATGAGTGAGTCCATGTCTAAGTTTTATTCAGCACTGTCAACACCGTTTAGATTCAACAATATTACAAAACACAAAACGTGCTTCTCTTCGGCTTCCATAAGCGCTGCAGCCGCAATGAATGAGCAGCCAACTGTATTGATAGCCCTGCGTTTGAATTATTATTAGCAGCTAGTCGTGTCTATTTTAATATGGAGGAGTATTTCACTTTCTCTGATCATAGGAACAACATGAATTTGTGCCTGAGGCAGATGCGGTGTGAGTTTTGACATCAGGTTGAAGACTGTGTCCCTTCTCTCTGGTCAGTCTCACCGTAGGAAAGGAAGGAGAGAACAGGGACCATGAGAGGCAGACGGCGCGCTGCTGCTCCCTACCTCCGCTGAGACCAGTACCGTGTTCAAAACTACTGGGAACTCGGAACTCGGAAATCTGACGTCCGACTTCAGTTGCGTTCACGACAACTGGGAACTCGGGGAAAAATGAGATCCGACTGGGAACAATCTTTTGAACGGTCATCCAACTCGGAAACTCTGGCATCTTTCTAGAGCTCCAACTTTCCGACCTGAAGTTCACTTATGTCATGATTTGACCTGTTTTTTTCCCTCCAAAATTCCCAGTTGTCTTGAAAGCACCATGTGGAAAAAAAAGTTACATTTTTTAAGTCATGTTTAAAAAAAATCTGAGAGGTAGATCACGGCTTGCTTTTTGACTGCGAAAGTGATCTTGACTCCGAAAAGGTTGGTGACCACCAGTGGCGGAAAAAGTACCCAATTATCATACTTGAGTAAAAGTATAGATACCTTAATAGAAAGTTACTCAAGTAAAATAGTACTTGAGTAAAAGTCTAAAAACATTTAGTTTTAGATATACTTAAGTATCAAAAGTAAAAGTATTAATCATTTCCAATTCCTTAGTTTAAGCAAAGCAGACTGCACCATTTTCTTGATAAATGTTTTTACAGATAGCCAGGGGGAACATTCCAACACTGACATTATTTACAAAAGATTAATTGTGTTTAATGAGTCCGCCAGACCATAATAGGCAGTCGGGATAACCACTTGTTCTCTTGATAAGTACACGAATTTCACAATTTTCCTGTCCTGCTGAGCATTCAAAATGTAATGGGTACTTTTGGTTGTCAGGTAAAAATCTATGGAGTATTTTCTTTAGGAATGTAGTAAAGTAAAAGTAATCAAAGAATATGAATAGTAAAGTAAAATACAGATGCCTCAAAAAACGACTGAAGTACTACTTCAAAGTATTTTTTACTTAAGTACTTTACACTACTGGTGACCACCTTTGTAGGCTAAAGCCTGCACTAACCTTATGTTTAGTCAAGCTGTGAGCAGCTACCTAGCATAGCTTGGTCATAACTGTAGCTGTCTATCCTATCTATCTGATATTTCTCTGTCAAATTCAGTTATGGCAAGATATAAAGAGCCAGTGTCTGGAATGTGTTTCATCCGACACTTGTTCTACAACACCTTGCTACGAAAGTAGCTTGCAACTTAGTTTCAACATTTCATCACGTCATGAAAGGTCGCTGTTTCGTATAGAGGCGACAAAGTGAACATCTGTCTCTGTGCCCTTGGACAAGGCAGTTAACCCCAATTGCTCTAGGTGTGCTGTACAATGGTGACCCTGGTGATGACCCCACATCCCTGCGAGTGTCTCAAGGGGAGTTGGCATATGCAAAAAAACACATTTCCATTACACACAAATATAAGCACCCGCCCCCAAATAATTGTTATTATTATGAAAATAGATGTTTAACGTGGAAACGGTATTAACTGCAAGTTGAATGCACGGTCTTGAGTCAGCTCAGCTGTCCTACAACACAATCATCTATAACTGGCTAGTTTTGTCTCTTCTAATGTCCGCTGTTAGGATTTGGATGGAGCTGCAGAGATAGATAGCAGTCATTCTACAGGCTCCTGACCAATTCTGTTGACACTGATCTAAACTTTTTTTGTACTTAATATTTCTGCCATCATTTCCTATGACCGAAAACGCTTCTGGACATCAGAACAGGGATCACTAATCTCGAGGATTTTCACTAATCTCACTAATCACTAATCTCTACGATTTTATACTTCAACGAGTCTGCAGTTTTAGATGTTCTTCTCATTCTGGAACAAGCCCGAATCCCTGCGACTTGGAGTCGTGGCTGAACAAGGACAATATACTGTACAGTACATCTGGCTGGTTTTTCTATAGGGTTATGTCTCTTTGCTAACAACGGCTGGTGTGCAATCTCTAATATTAAGGAAGTCTTGAGTTGTTGCTCGCTTGAGTTAGAATACCTTATGATAACCTGTAGACCACACTACAGTATTTACCAAGAGTGTTTTCATCTATATATTTCGTAGCTGTCTACTTACCCCCACAAACCGATGCTGGCACTACAACAACACTCAACAAGCTGTATAGGGCCATAAGCAATCAAGAAAATGCATATCCAGAGGTGGCGCTCCTAGTGGCTGATGATTTTAATACAGGGAAACTGAAATCCATCATACCTCAGTTTTACCAGCATGTCACCTGTACAACTAGAGATGAAAAAACTATATTTCACATTTACTCCACACACATAAACACATATCAAACTCTCCCTCTCCCTCCATTTGTCAAATCTGACCATAACTCTATCCTCCTGATTTCTGCTTACGAGCAAAAACTCAAACGGGAAGTAACAGCGACACTCAATGTGGAAGTGGTCCGATGATGTGGATGCTAATCTAACTGGAATATGTTCCGGGACTAATAGGATAACATTAGGGAGTTTACCACATCAGTCACCGACTTCATTAATAAGTGCATCGACGACTTGTTCCCACAGTGACTGTATGTACATATCCCAACCAGAAGCCATTAATTACAGGCAACATCCTCACTGAGCTAAAGGCTAGAGCTGCCGCTTTCAAGGAGCGGGATATAATCCGGACACTTATATGACCTCCGACGAACCGTCAAACAGTCAAAACGTCAATACAGGACTAAGATCAAATCTTACTATGCTGGCTCTGGCATTCGTCGTGTGTGGCAGGGCTTGCAAACTATCATGAATTACAAAGGGAAACCAAGCCGTGAATTGCTCTGTGACACGAGCGTACCAGACGAGCTAAATTCCATTTATGCTCACTTCAAGGCAAGCAACACTGAACCATGCATGAGAGCACCAGCTGTTCCGGATGACTGTGTGATCTCGTTCTCCGTAGCTGATGTGAGTAAGACCTTTGAACAGGTTAACATTCAGATGGCCGTGGCGCCAGATGGATTGCAAAGACGCGTACTCAGAGCATGCTCTGACCAGCTGGAAAATGTGTAATCTAATTACACACTGACATGCACAGCTCTCTGTGTGAGGTTCTGTCTTCAAGTCTCCAGTGAGTGATGAAGTCCCTTCCATTCCATCTATGTAATGTATTGCAGGTTATGGACAGGTGCAGTTAGGTGGTAGGTGGGGTGGAGTGGATGACACTCCATCCTTAACATGACAGAGTTTGCCTCAACCCATGGGCCAGCAGGCAGAGTTCAATAACTACAGGCTGATGTGAGATGCAGGCGGATGGCACTCTTCTCATACCTGTCTGTAGGCTAATGACCAATGCAAAGCTCCAATAGCCTACAGAGTAATATGAGACAAGTGTAGTTCCTGAACTTATTGATAGTACCATCCCATTCAATAATAACAAAAGATGATACAAAGTAATAGATATGTATGTTAGAATTGTTATGCAGAGTGCAAGTTCTCTCCCAATGCAGACATCAGTATCAACCTGTCTTTAAGTCAGAGGACTCCTTTTCAAAAGCATCTCTTCCGCCCATCTGTGGAAAAATGTGGAAAAAGTTGATGACTGACATGTATTGAAAGGGTGATATTACAAACAAACTTGTGATGTACTGTCTTATTAGTAATAACCTTGCATCCCTTCTGAGGATTTTGCCAATGGCTGATGGGCATGGCAGCGTAAATCAGCTCCAGCCACCTCTCGTCAGAGATACTGGTCAATAAGGAGCATGACTTTGACTACATCTGGCCCAGCTCCTAGATCACAGAGGGAGAGAGAGAGAGAAAAACTGTCACCATACAGTCATGGAAGCCAACAGTAAATACATGGTTGAACATAGCCAATCAGAGATTCTGATTCACAGCTAATTCACAAGAGACACGTGCCAGTATGTCACCGACTGGTTGACATTACTCACTTGGGCCCAGGAGTAGTCCATGGGCACATTGGAAGGGGGCATCTCCTTACAACATTCAAGACACACATATACACACTGCACTGATTACATTATCAATGGTGGTAAGTTGAATTCTGTGACAGATAGTATTTTGACTATTGACCAGATCAAATGTGACCAACCTGATTCAAGTGTCATCCGTTACTCTGAAGCAGGACTGGTGTCTGGCCACTGCCTCTGTAAGTTCTGTAACATCTCCTGATAAGGTAGAGGGGTTCCCACAACGCTAGCCTGGGTAGCCACTAGTGGGCTTTATGGATCGCCACTATCATCTGGGCTTGATGTGCACAGCCGGTAATCCTCCCGGCGACTAGTTCGTACATAAACATTCTCCATTCAGGTTGCAAAGGCTTCCATGCCATCCTTAACTAGATTCAATGTTGAAGGGGCAGCTCTTGGGGAATTGTGGCGGGGATCTTGGCCGATAGGTCACTGGTTTTGGTCCCTGATTTGACTTGGTGGGAGATCTGTCAACATGCCCTTGGGTGGAGCCCTTGACCATGGTTGCTCTTGTGGGTTGCTCTGAATGGGAGTGTCTGCTAGATGACTGAATGCAATGTAAATGTTGAATGGAGAATGTTTAATGTACGAATCGGTCACCGGGTCACACAAGTGTATTACTGGCTATGCACACCAAGCCCAGACAATATTGGAGATCCATAAAGCCCAATAATGGCTCCCCAGGCTACCATGACACCGCTGCACATCAAATCCACCCGGTGTTGTATGGAGCCTGTGAATAAAATTCTATATTTTCACTCAATAAACATATAGCATGAAAAATTACTTTCTCTAGTCAGGCTGGTGACGCTGACGCTATTACAATGCAACTAGCTGTGTAGATTGCTGAATGCTTGCTGATACGTTTTGCTATCTGCTGCCAGAGCCATAGCTATATTTGTAGTAGACAAGTACCATCCTTCATTTATCTTTGCCCCTACAAAATACACTACAACCAGGCATGTTGTTTTGGGTTAGCAGATGAAGTCCCTGAATGCTGACTAGCTAGCTAGCTACCAAATGATTTGTCTAGCTAGCTAACGTTAGCTAGCCAGTTCGAATTGAAAAATTATTGAAAGCAACCTGGCTTAATCCTATGATTAGCTTGTAAGCTAGTATCCAAGTGCCTGCCCTGTATTGACCTTAAATGCCAATGGGCATACTTAGCTAATGTACTCACCAACACCAGTGGTTTGAAGGTTACCAAGCCTGCACCAGTGACCATGTCACATGCAATCCATTTCTGGTTATCTGGCAATGTTGTTGAAAGGCATTGGAAATGTGCACCAACTTTCTGGAAGTCCATTTTCACTCATATTTACAGAGCGAAATGTGCGTGCGATTCACCCATATGCATACTTGATAACAAATGTCCACACGGCAGATGGGGGAGGACAACAAAGTGTTGTCTCTGGGTAATTGGGCATCATTGGCAAAAGTGGGCATATAAGTAATCCATACCCAATCCTCCAGTAAGCTGTGACAAACTCACTTACAAATGTATGTTTTGGAAGAAACTGACTTTATGACCAAAATTATCCTATTTATACTTTGTAGTCAATTTTGAGACAATAATTAATGTTTTTGACTCATATTAGTGCCACATAGGCCGTTTAAAACCAGAGAAGTTGGTTTTAAGGGGCCGTTGACCTTTAAGACATTGGCTTGAATCTCGGTTTTACCTTTAGAGTTTGAGAAAATAAAAAACTACAGATGAATTTTCCACTTTTCTCTCTCTCTCTCTCTCTCTCTCTCTCTCTCTCTCTCTCTCTCTCTCTCTCTCTCTCTCACACACACACACTAACACACACACACACACTCTCCCTCACCCTCTTTCTTACTCCCTCCCTCCCTCCCCCCATACTGTGATTTATCTCTCCACTGCCCTTCTCTCCATCTCCTGCTCAGCTGAGGCGTCTGCACAGTGATTTGTGTTCTCCTCTCCGCCGGTGCGTCTTAAATGATGGCCCTGTGTTATTAAATCTCAGCACTTACACTGTGTCCAGGGCATATTAGAGCAGCCCTTCTGCACACTACCATAGCACAGGATGTGATCTAACGCAGAGGGGGGAGGGACCACACATCTTAGTCAGCTGAGGGGAGAAATGCTGCTGTCATCACATTTCCTACACACACACACACGCGTGCGCGCTCAGAGACACACACAAACGCTGACACTCATACACACACGGATGCTCAGACACAATCACTCTCACACCCACACCCACACACACACACACACACACACACACACACACACACACACACACACACACACACACACACACACACACACACACACACACACACACACACAAAACTACACAAGTAGACTGCAACAGAAAAGTCTGAATTAAAAGCATTATTTTCAGACAAAAAGTCTGCATAAATCAATGCAGAATGTTCAGTACATAAATTAGCTGGATGAATGAGAAATAAATTGAGGGCTTTGAGTTTCTCTCTCTTTCATTCTAATTATTTGCAAAGCCACTGTTTTCATGGAAGGCTTTGATTAGCTCAATAGCTCCTGTGTTTGATCCAAAGGCAGGACATTGCTGGGAAAAATCCCCATTTCTTCTCCACAGTTTGATTACATTTTGAAGGCATTGTTCAATGCGGTCTTGGAGACCAACCGCTGAGGAATTCAGTGTGTCTGTTTTCAGTTAATTATGGGCTGTGTTCTGAGGATATCTTGGAGAAACATTCACCGTTCTGTTTGATTGCTGCCTGGGCGAAAAAGGAATCTGCTCTAATTTGCTGCAACATGTATACAATTACTAACACAGGCGTGTACGGCAGACAATGCTGAGACTGTGAGTGGTTACAGAGTAATGAATTTACAGTGTGGATCATTCCAATGCCTGCTGATGTTTTTCAGTGGGTTGGTTGATTGGCTCAAATAGCTGATTCACAGATCTCATTGAATGAATAGGAGAGAGTTGAGATTTTCAATGGTTTCTCAGTGGCAGCTTGAAAAAACAAATCCGATTTGTTTATGATCTGATGATATGTTAGTTGTTTACCTTGAGACACAGTACAACATACTGTAGCCACCATACTAGGAAATAAGTGTACACACACACACACACACACACACACAAAACGCTCTCACACACACACACAAAATGCTCTCACACACACACACACACACATATGCTCTGTGACTGTGCTTCCTGCCCTTGTCTGACCAAAGCTGCACCCGATGCTCTTTACGGGTGTAAAGTGAAAATAATTGTCTGTCTTGACTGTGAGAGGTCAGAGAGAGGGAATTAAAAAAGAGAGAATGCTGAATAATTAAGGCAAATGACGTGTGGCTCCCCAAGGGGAGGGCAGGATCGGAGGAGGGAAGAGAGAGAGGGAGGGGAGGAGTGGTGAAACACCACCGCTCTGCTTCTCTAGCACTCCACAGGTCTACCTCCCTGCCTGTTTGTCAGTGGTGCTGCTGAGCAGTACCTGAGTCTAAGAAACGGGAGCTGTGTGGTCGTGTTAACGTTTGATATAGCACTACTGTCAATCAAACTATCATCATAATCATTGTTATCATCATTATCATCACAAATCATGATAATATTCCTCATTGTCACACCATGAATCAAATAACCTATACTCACTGTCCCTCCTCATCAAAAACTCCATGATGTCTTTGAATGTCTTTCCACTAGTTGTCCTCCAGAACCCACAGCTCTCACATCTACCACAATACATTACAATACAATACAATAAACGTATCTGTGTGCTGTCAGAGCCATTGTCCCTGACCTGGATACGGTTGACTAGTCTGACTGGGTGCATGTTTGACTAAATGGGTAAATTTAATTGGGTGATGAGAATTCATTATATTTCTGTTCCCAGTCGGTATCATAATGACTGGCTGGCTGCTGCATGTATTCACTTTGTCCTCCATGTTTAAACCATGACTGGGTGAGGCTCCTGTCCGTAACCAGCGCCAGCACTTTCCATTCCCCACAATACACTCTACACAGCCACACCACAGGCATTAGCATTAAAACTATTTGAATGGAAATTTCACGTCCCACGTCCAAAATGAATGGATTTAATCAAGCAATTCTACAGGGCATTCATATACATTATGAGAAACTTTACTTTGGAGCGCGAGAAAGGGGAGAAACAGGGAGAGAAGCCGTTTAATTGATCAAAATCCACATGTTGACCTTGAGCACGTTATCAAGTCATTACAGGAAGTGGAGATGAGGAAATACAAGCTATCAGCCCAGAGTCCTTAGGGAATGCAGCCAATAAGGTCAGTGTTAATGACCAGACCCACTGCTCACTACACACACACATACCGGCGCGTGCACACACACACACAGACGGACACTCACAGACACATAAACACTGATGAACGCACAAACACCAATGTGAGCTCACTCACCAACACGCCCGCACACGCACCACAAATACACACACATGCATGCTCACACACACACACCATCACACACACTCACAAGGGTCTGAATCCAGGCCTGCAAACCCCCCAAACCACTCTAAGACAGTCCTCACACCGCCCCTGTCTTTGCAGGATCCCTCTCCATCCTTTACTGAATTATGTTCAATTGATTTGTTAATCAGCTGGAGTAAAGTGTACCATTACTTCTGGCCATTCGTCTGTTGACTGGCCAAGTTTGGATGAGCAGAACTACTTTAAGGAGTGTTTTTCAGACCCAACAACAAGTGTTGTGACCAGATAGTCACCCTGCTACGTTGCTGCATTCAGAGGTAATTTGCAGCTCGGGTTGCTTGGGTTGTGGTTCAGAGCAGGCCACAGTGTGGAGGAGAAAGAGGGAGATGGAGGTCATTTATTTTCCTCTAGGAGTGTCTTTTTCAGCACACAAAGAGAGAGATAGATAGAGAGAGAGAATAATCCCTTTGAATTTAAATTTAAATAAGGAGAGAGAGAGAGAGAGAGAGAGAGAGAGAGAGAGAGAGAGAGAAATACAGCTCCTTCAGAAAGTATTCACACCCCTTGACCTTTTCCACATTTTGTTGTTTTACAGCCTGAATAAAAAAAATAAAAAAATTGGTCACTGGCCAACACACAATACCCCATAATGTCAAGTGGAATTATGTTTTATAAATTCATTAAACATTTAAAACTGAAATATCTTAGTCAAAAAGTATTCAACCCCTTTGTTATGACAAGCCTAAATAAGTTCAAGAGTAAAGATTTGCTTAATAAGTCATATAATAAGTTGCACGGACTCACTCTGTGTACAATAATAGTGTTTAAGATCATTTTTGAATAACTACCTCATCTCTTTACCACACACATGCAATTATCTCTAAGGTCCCAATGCCTCGCAAAGAAGGGCATCTATTGGTAGATGGGTACATTTTTTTATAAAAAGAAAAAGCAGACACTGAATATCCTTTTGTGCATGGCGAAGATATTAATTACACTTTGGATGGTGTATCAATACACACCCAGTCACTACAAAGATACAGGCGTCCTTCCTAACTCAGTTGCCAGAGAGGAAGGAAACCGCTCAGTGATTTCACCATGAGGCCACTGGTGACTTTAAAACAGTTACAGGGTTTAATGGCTGTGATAGGAGAAAACTGAGGATAGATCAACAACATTGTGGTTACGCCACAATATTAACCTAAATGACAGAAAGCCTGTGAAGAATAAAATACTCCAAAACATGGATCCTGTTTACAACAAGGCACTAATGTAATTCTGCAAAAAATGGATCCTGTTTACAACAAGGCACTAATGTAATACTCCAAAACATGGATCCTGTTTACAACAAGGCACTAATGTAATTCTGCAAAAAATGTGGCAAAGCAATTCACATTTTGTCCTGAATACGAAGTGTAATGTTTGGGTCAAATCCAACACAACACATTACTGAGTACTACTCTCCATATTTTCAAGCATAGTGGTGGTTGCATCATGCTATGAGTATGCTTGTAATCTCTAATGACTGTGGAGTTTTTCAGGACACAAAAAATAAACAAAATTTAACTAAGCACAGGCAAAAAAAACTGGCTACTTGAAGAATCTCAAATATAAAATAGATTTTGATTTGTTTAAAACAAAATGTGGGTACTACATGATTCCATGTGTATTTCATAGTTTTGATGTCTTCACTATTATTCTACAATTTAGAAAATAGCAAAAATAAAGAAAAACCCTTGAATGAGTAGGTGTTCTAAAACTTTTGAACTGTGGTGTATACATACACGTACAGTGCCTTCGGAAAGTATTCATACCCCTTGACTTTTTCCACATTTTGATGGGTTACAGCCTCATTCTAAATTGATTAAATGGTTTTTTTCCCTCATCAATCTATACACAATACCCCATAGTGACGAAGCAAAAACAGTTTTTTATACTTTTTTTTTTTTCAACTGAAATGTAACATTTACATAATTCTTCACACCCTTTAACCAGAACTTTGTTGAAGCACGTTTGGCAGCGATTACAGCCTGGAGTATTCTTGGGTACGACGCTACAAGCTTCGCACACCTGTATTTGGGGAGTTTCTCCCATTCTTCTGTGCAGATCCTCTCAAGCTCTGCCAGGTTGGATGGGGAGCATTGCTGCACAGATTTGTTCAGTTCTCTCCAGAGATGTTCGATCGGGTTCAAGTTTAGGCTCTGGCTGGACCCCTCAAGGACATTCAGAGACTTGTCCCGAAGCCACTCCTGCGTTGTCTTGACTGTGTGCTTAGGGTCAATGTCCTTTTGGATGGTGAACCTTCGCCCCAGTCTGAGGTCCTGAGCACTCTGGAGCAGGTTTTCAAGAATCTCTCTGTACTTTGCTCCGTTCATCATTGCCTCGATCCTGAGTAGTCTCCCAGTCCCTGCCCCTGAAGAACATCCCCACAGAATGATGCTGCCACCACCGTGCTTCACCATAGGGATGGTGCCAGGTTTCCTCCAGACGTGACGCTTGGCATCCAGTTCAATTTAGTTTCCATCAGACCAGAGAATCTTGTTTCTCATGGTCTGAATGGTCTTTAGGTGCCTTTTGGCAAACTCCAAGTGGGCTGTCAAGTGCCTTTTACTGAGGAGTGGCTTCCATCTGGTCACTCTACCATAAAGGACTGATTGGTGGAGTGCTGCAGAGATGGTTGTCCTTCTGGAAGGTTCTCCCATCTCCCGAGGAACCCTGGAGCTCTGTCAGAGTGACCATCGGGTTATTGGTCACCTCCCTGACCATGGCCCTTCTCCCCCAATATACACATCTTTTTAAAATATGTAAAAAACTATATACAAATAAGTCATTTAAATTTTTTATTTTTTTGTTAAGGCTGTAATACAACAAAATATGGAATAAGTCAAGGGGTATGAATACTTTCTGAAGGCATAGAACATAAAAATAGAAAAGGAGAGCAAAAGAGAGAGTGGAAGAGAGTGCCAAAGAGAGAGAGAGAAAGAGAGAAACAGAGATACATAGGAACAGAGAGACAGAGAGAAAGTGTGCGAGAGAGAGAGTGTGTGTGAGAGAGAGAGAGAGAGAGAGAGAGAGAGAGAGAGAGAGAGAGTGTGTGTGACAGAGAGAGAGAGAGAGAGAGAGAGAGAGAGAGAGAGAGAGGGGGAGAGAGGGGGAGAGAGAGGGGGGGGGGGCGTTTGAAAATAGAAATGCCTGAGAAAGGCTCTTCAGCCGAGGAGAGAGCAGAGCAGAGGAGAGGAGGGACCTTTTCAGACGTCATTACCCTCTCAGCCGGACATATTCATGCTCCACATCATCAGACTCTCACCGAGTAAATTGCTCCATTTCCTGTTTTGCTTCGAGATAGCAGTTTCACATGAATCCACACAGAAAAATGCCAGGAGAGAAGAAATGGAAAAGGAAGAAATGGAGACGAGGGGGAGAGAGAGGGGACAGAGAGAGGGTTGAAAAACAGAGAATGATAGACGGTTCATACGGAGAGAGATTTGACTAGAGGATGAGGTTTTTGAAGATATGGTTTATATCCTGAGTGTTTTCATGATCTGTTCAGCTGGGCTGTGGTTGAAAACAAGAGG
Source organism: Oncorhynchus kisutch (assembly GCF_002021735.2). Lineage (NCBI taxonomy): Eukaryota > Metazoa > Chordata > Actinopteri > Salmoniformes > Salmonidae > Oncorhynchus > Oncorhynchus kisutch. Next base: position 36,771,357 of record NC_034192.2, read on the forward strand.
GAGAACCAAAGCTCATCATGTTTTGTAAATGCAAGGACACATTCACTCTCGCTTCAAATTCTAACTCAATCGTCCCTATAGCAACCCAGAAGAATTGGAAGACAAGAATTGGTTTTGCTGGAGTGTCGGAAGCAGGGAATAATGAAAAAAAACATATTCAATAAAATATCCAAATATACGCATCCATTCACAAATAATACTAAAAAAATGGAGAAAGAGTGCAAGAGAGAGATAGATAGAGAGTAAAAATCTAAAATATCTGGTTTTAAATGTACTTACAGTTGAAATCGGAAGTTTACATATACAGTGCCTTGCGAAAGTATTCGGCCCCCTTGAACTTTGCGACCTTTTGCCACATTTCAGGCTTCAAACATAAAGATATAAAACTGTATTTTTTTGTGAAGAATCAACAACAAGTGGGACACAATCATGAAGTGGAACGACATTTATTGGATATTTCAAACTTTTTTAACAAATCAAAAACTGACAAATTGGGCGTGCAAAATTATTCAGCCCCCTTAAGTTAATACTTTGTAGGACCACCTTTTGCTGCGATTACAGCTGTAAGTCGCTTGGGGTATGTCTCTATCAGTTTTGCACATCGAGAGACTGAAATTTTTTCCCATTCCTCCTTGCAAAACAGCTCGAGCTCAGTGAGGTTGGATGGAGAGCATTTGTGAACAGCAGTTTTCAGTTCTTTCCACAGATTCTCGATTGGATTCAGGTCTGGACTTTGACTTGGCCATTCTAACACCTGGATATGTTTATTTTTGAACCATTCCATTGTAGATTTTGCTTTATGTTTTGGATCATTGTCTTGTTGGAAGACAAATCTCCGTCCCAGTCTCAGGTCTTTTGCAGACTCCATCAGGTTTTCTTCCAGAATGGTCCTGTATTTGGCTCCATCCATCTTCCCATCAATTTTAACCATCTTCCCTGTCCCTGCTGAAGAAAAGCAGGCCCAAACCATGATGCTGCCACCACCATGTTTGACAGTGGGGATGGTGTGTTCAGGGTGATGAGCTGTGTTGCTTTTACGCCAAACATAACATTTTGCATTGTTGCCAAAAAGTTCAATTTTGGTTTCATCTGACCAGAGCACCTTCTTCCACATGTTTGGTGTGTCTCCCAGGTGGCTTGTGGCAAACTTTATGGATATCTTTAAGAAATAGCTTTTTTCTTGCCACTCTTCCATAAAGGCCAGATTTGTGCAATATACGACTGATTGTTGTCCTATGGACAGAGTCTCCCACCTCAGCTGTAGATCTCTGCAGTTCATCCAGAGTGATCATGGGCCTCTTGGCTGCATCTCTGATCAGTCTTCTCCTTGTATGAGCTGAACGTTTAGAGGGACGGCCAGGTCTTGGTAGATTTGCAGTGGTCTGATACTCCTTCCATTTCAATATTATCGCTTGCACAGTGCTCCTTGGGATGTTTAAAGCTTGGGAAATCTTTTTGTATCCAAATCTGGCTTTAAACTTCTTCACAACAGTATCTCGGACCTGCCTGGTGTGTTCCTTGTTCTTCATGATGCTCTCTGCGCTTTTAACGGACCTCTGAGACTATCACAGTGCAGGTGCATTTATACGGAGACTTGATTACACACAGGTGGATTGTATTTATCATCATTAGTCATTTAGGTCAACATTGGATCATTCAGAGATCCTCACTGAACTTCTGGAGAGAGTTTGCTGCACTGAAAGTAAAGGGGCTGAATAATTTTGCACGCCCAATTTGTCAGTTTTTGATTTGTTAAAAAAGTTTGAAATATCCAATAAATGTCGTTCCACTTCATGATTGTGTCCCACTTGTTGTTGATTCTTCACAAAAAAAAACAGTTTTATATCTTTATGTTTGAAGCCTGAAATGTGGCAAAAGGTCGCAAAGTTCAAGGGGGCCGAATACTTTCGCAAGGCACTGTACCTTAGCCAAATACATTTAAAATCAGTAATTTCAAAATTCCTGACCTTTAATCCTAGTAAAAAGTCCATGTCTTAGGTCAGTTAGGATCACCACTTTATTTTAAGAATGTGAAATGTCAGAATAGATAGAGTAGAGAGAATGATTTATTTTAGTTTTTATTTATTTCATCACATTCCCAGTGGGTCAGAAGTTTACATACATTCAATTAGTATTTGGTAGCATTGCCTTTAAATTGTTTAACTTGGGTCAAACTTTTCAGATAGCCTTCCACGGGCGTCCCACAATAAGTTGGGTGAATTTTGGCCCATTCCTCCTGACTGAGCTGGTGTAACTGAGTCAGGTTTGTAGGCCTCCTTGCTCGCACACGCTTTTTCAGTTATTCAGTTTTTTCCTACCTCATGAAGCCATCTATTTTGTGAAGTGCACCAGTCCCTCCTGCAGCAAAGCACCCCCACAACATGATGCTGCCAACCCCGTGCTTGGGATGGTGTTCTTCGGCTTGCAAGCCTCCCCCTTTTTCCTCATAACATAACAATTGTCATTATGGCCAAACAGTTCTATTTTTGTTTCATCAGACCAGAGGACATTTCTCCAAAAGGTATGATCTTTGTCCCCATGTGCAGTCGCAAACCGTACTCTGGCTATTTTATGGCGGTTTTGGAGCAGTGGCTTCTTCCTTGCTGAGCGGCCTTTCAGGTTATGTCGATATAGGACTCCTTTTACTGTGGATATAGATAGTTTTGTACCTGTTTCCTCCAGCATCTTCACAAGGTCCTTTGCTGTTGTTCTGGGATTGATTTGCACTTTTCGCAGCAAAGTACGTTCATCTCTAGGAGACAGAACGTTTCTCCTTCCTGAGCAGTATGACGGCTGCGTGGTCCCATGGTGTTTATACTTGCATACTATTGTTTGTTCAGAAGAATGTGGTACCTTCAGGCATTTGGAAATTGCTCCCAAGGATGAACCAGACTTGTGGAGGTCTACAATTTTTTTTCTGAGGTCTAGGCTGATTTCTTTTGATTTTCCCATGGTGTCAAGCAAAGAGGCACTGAGTTTGAAGGTAGGCCTTGAAAAACATCCACAGGTACACCTCCAATTGACTCAAATGATGTCAATTAGCCTATCAGAAGTTTCTAAAGCCATGACATCATTTTCTGGAATTTTCCAAGCTGTTTAAAGGCACAGTCAACTTAGTGTATGTAAACTTCTTAACCACTGGAATTGTGATACAGTGAATTTTAAGTGAAAGAATCTGTCTGTAAACAATTGTTGAAAAAATGACTTAGATGTCCAAACCGACTTTCCAAAACTTTAGTTTGTTTAACAAGAAATGTGTTGAGATGTTGAAAAATTTGTTTTAATAACTCCAACCTAAGTGTATGTAAACTTCCGACTTCAACTGTAAGTTGAGTGTTGGGAAAGATACTAAATTGTCATACTTGAGTAAACGTTTAAAGTAAATGCTATACATCAAATTCCTTATATTAAGTAAACTAGACAGCACAATTTTCTGGTATTTTTTAAATTTACGGACAGCCAGGGGTACATTCAGACATAATTTACAAATGCAGTATTTGTGTTTAGATTTGTGTTTAGTAAGTCCACTAGATCGGAGGCAGTAGGTATGATCACGCATTATATTGAAAGGTGCGTGAATTGGACCATATTGCTGTCCTGCCTGAGCAACTTTTGGGTGTACGGGAAAATTGTATGTAAAAAGTAGAGATTTTCTTTCTTTCGAAATGTAGTGGAGTAAAAGTAAAAGTAAAATATAAATTGTAAAGTAAAGTGCAGATACCCCAAAACACAACTTAAGTAGGACTTCAAAGTATTTTGACTTAGTTACTTTACACCACTGACCACAGGTGCTATCTCAAATTACACTGCAGGCCCATTGATGGGTGACTTGACAATGTCAAAACAAAAATGTGTCTGCAACTCAGAGGTAAAAGGCTCTGGTTTTGTCACAGATGGCTAGCAGCAATGACTAGAAGCTGCTGTGTGGTGAATTGTAGACGGCTTGTTTCAGTTACTTGCATTGTTCTTACCATCTTTTTCTTTGACATGTTTAAATGCTTGTCACATCTATCCTATGGCTAAGGTTAGCTAGCTAGCGAAACGACAACTGTAGCATTGTATTTCAAAGACTAACAGGTGCTTATTGGGCAAATGTACTGTATGTGTGTTTTCAATAAACATGTGCAGTGGAAATAGAGATTAAATGTTGTAAACAATCCTTTAATTCTCAGCCAATACCGTTGTTTTTTTTTACCTCGTGGTCTCATGCATATCGGTTTTGTTGATTAACTCCCCACCTGTCTATGGTTTTAGGAGAGCCTAGCATTGTTTACTGTAAATTGATATTTCAGGTGACCTTCACCAGTATTCACACTGCTTTAATGGAAAAATAGACATTGAATAGTTCAGAAGGCATCACATTTCATGTCCTGTATTACTGAGTTTTTTTAATTGAACCTTTATTTAACTTGGCAAGTCAGTTAAGAACAAATTATTATTTACAATGACGGCCTACCAGGTAACAGGGGCAGAATGACCGATGTGTATCTTGTTAGCTTAGGGATTTGATCCAGGTTTGATTTGGTTACTGGCCCAATACTCTAACCACTAGGGTACCTGCCACCCCAGGTGCATTGGAATTTTTTTCTTCACTTGTTAAGGGTTTTTCTGTTGGATTACAAGTACTACTTTGGACTTGGGTTCCCTTATAAAGACTCAACCAGAGGTGAGGATTCAGGGTTTAAGTTACTTTGTAAACTTGGACTTTTAGCTCTGACAGGACTATTCATTTGTTGTTGATGATTGAATCATTGTTTTGTTGTTTATGCTGAACTCCTATCAATACACTACTATTGGACTGACCAAGTTCCCTAATCACTTATTTCTGGCAATTTTGTGGTTCATACAAGTTTGTTACATTGTCTTACGGTAATGATTCTACCACTCCCAACAATTATATGTTAGACATAGCAATAAAAGGAAAGTTGTGTAAAGACAAGTACAAATAAAATAAGCAGAACAGAAATAGGCTGAACAAAATTACACCAGCAAGATGTAAAATTCAGCTAAATGTCCCTTTTGTGAGAGCATTTGGTTCATCAAGCCAACAACTGTATCCAATAAAGGAAAATAACGGGGCTTGGGAGACAGACAGACGGACAGACAGAGGCCTATAAATGTCACCCTCACAGCATATTAGGCAGTGTTAGCTGCAGCTGTTTGAATCCTGACATTTTGCTTAAAGGGGTTGCTGGGAAATGTCACTTTTTTGGAGTGAGGTGTTGAGACGAGGTGGTGGCGTCTGGTTGGACGGACAGCGTCACATGCCACAGGAGAACCTATTAACGTGATTAGATAATTTACCTCCTCTTGCCTGGCTGGGACTCATAATGGAGCACTTAAACACTTAGCACACATAGGACACGTCCTACACAGCCACATTCCATTGTTAGTCCATCACACACACAGCTCTTTGAGGCGCATTCACGTCATTGCATAACTGACCCGGTGACATCTGCACTCTGAGGACAAAAGCTCATATCACCGATTCCCTTCCCATCAATGACACCTGTTGCCTTGGTAACAGCAACTGTGTTTACAGGAAGTGGTTGCCAGGGTGATGCTCCTGGATATTGCTATATCAAAGCATAATTTTCTCTGGAAAGGAAATAAATATCCTAAATTCAAAAATACATCTGTGACAGAACGACAGAAACTGAGCTATTTAAGATTGTGATCATTGAATTGAAGAGGTCAGGGTGGAATACGCATTGTGTTCTAAAAGCCTTTTTTCCTACGGTTCCACTGTCCATATGCACAGGCCTTGGGTTAGGGTTAGGGTTAGGCTTAATTAATGGTGACTCATTGTTTGAGTTGATAGGGTTCTTTTGAGGGGGGGTCATGGTGGCTCAGAAGGGACAAACGTAGCAGGGCTATTATAAAGGAACACTTGATAATGACAATCAGATTACCGTTGGTTTGGATGAAGTAGCATTCCGTGTAAAAGGTTATCTGATCACCAAAGTGCAGGCATAAGAAGGGGTTGGTTGCCAGAAGATCATCGGGAGGGTCAAGTTTTCAAATATTGTTATTTGAGTTTTTGTTTTTATTTTAATTCCACATTCCACCTCTCCATCATGCTCCTGGCTATAAGAATAGTTGAAGATAAGTACACAACACAGAGACAGAGTATGAGAGATCAAGAGGACGAGAAGTCAATAGAATTAACGATCAATGGAAATAGTGTTTTTTCTGTAATAGGGAATTATTTACCAATGGGTCAGAGACATGGGAGGAATTTGTCTTTACAGTGAGCCTGAAATAGGATACTTGTTATTTGTTATTTACTTCTAATTGGTCAACCACAGGCTAGGGCTGGGTTCTAAAACTAGATCCTCTCCCTTTGCTCTGAGGAGATAATCACAGGAGGGAACCACAGGAGAGAATCACTGAGAGAGCATCACTGAGGACAGGGGAGAATGACCATCTACCTCCCCGTATGACTTTCCTCCCCCTGATTTGCTTTGTGGTCTGTGTTATTAAAGAATAACATCAACTGCTAACATGGCTAACACTCACAATTACTCAATTACTCACAAAAAAAAGAGAACAAACAGGCAACAATCGAGAAATGTAATCTACAAAGGCTCATGACTATTACTATTGGTGGGAGTTGTTGTCCCCCCTATATTATACTATATTATAACAGGACAGCACATAATCTGCAGCAATATCTACTGTCTTTATCCCCCCCCCCCCTCAACAGATCAAGAAATCCTGTAATTCTTTCTTCAAACCGATGTGCTTGGAGGGGACTATGGTGTTGAATGCTGAGCTGTAGTCAATGAACATATGAACTCTACCTTCTGAACCTTTTAGGAGGGACACCTGCTCCCATCGCCAATCCCCGTCCCATCAATGACACCTGTTGCCTTTGTTTACAGCAGCCGAGTGTTAACAGGAAGTGGTTTCCGGGGCGACGCTGAACTCTCCGACTCTCCTGCAATTCTTTTTTCAAACTTCAGGAGATAAATATCTCTGAGTCGTATTTGGAGCAGTGGAGTAGGACGTGTCGCTCATTCTCTAGTTTACCCGCTAACATAGGGAGAATCTCTTCGTGCACCTGGCAACCTTGGTTAGCGCGCACTGCGCCCGGCCCGCCACGGGAGTCATTGGTGCGCGATGAGACTAGGACACCACTGCGCCACCCGGGAGGCCCCATAGGGAGAATCTCAATTGGTTTTGCTCGAATCCTCACATCCTCTCCCTCATCAGGAAAATGACATTTACAAGGGTGGATTCCCAAAAAGTGATATTTTTATAGATACAAGGATAAGTAGTTTATCGTTTTTAAATGTGTGCATGCTTTTCTCCTTCGAAAAAACAACAGCTGATTCAAAGGGGTTGTGGCATATTTTAAAACACTTCCGCGTTAGCCCCCCGGGAGGATTCTCCTTCATTCACCTACTAACAAATTGACACACTCCATCGACCACTCCACTACTTATTGGTTTCCGGGTCAAGGATGAGAAGGGGATGGAGGAGTCGAGTAGAGGACAGATTTTTCCCCAATTGAGAATCTCCCATAGTCTTTCTTCTCTAACCATCAATGTTTTCCTGTGGCGTCCTGTCTCTATGGGCAGGCTATAGTCACTGAGTCTGTACATTGTTAATGTCTTCCTTAGTTTGAATTCTTTGAGCTTGTATTGTGGCAATTTGATAGCTTTGCTCAGAATTTGGTAACATTTACATTAGTGATCATTAAACAGAATTTTATTTAGCCAATAATGTGTGTATGTTCATAGAGATTACATTTATTAAATGTATTTTTATTGATGGTGGAACAGTTTCATTTAGTTGGTGCTTCTGGGCCAGTTGCTCTAAAGGGTCACTCTAAAGGGTCACTCTAAAGGGTCACTCTAAAGGGTCACTCTGGGTTGTGATGTTTGCATAAGAAAGCCTTGTGATGATAATATTCTGGATTACAGTGATCTCTCTCTTTCTCTGTTTCGGTCTCTCTCTCTCTCTCTTTGTCTCTCTCTCTATCTATCTGTCTGTTTCTCTCTCTCTATTGTCATTTTAGTCTCCGCAAGCACACAGCCTGGGCCTAATGAAGTGTGGAAGAGCGCAATGGCGACTCGATCGCATTTATCATTGACTTTGAGTTTAGTTCACAAAGCTATGAATAATTTATTATGTATGAATAAGGGTTTAGAGTCTATCACAGTTTCATAATGTGTTCCTCCTTGAAGCCTTCCTGGAATTCAGATGAAGAGCACTGTGCTACGCTAGGCTAGGTGGCGCTACGCCGGGCCCCCAGTCCCTCCTCCCGGTGTGTCCCAGCATGGGACCCTCTATAGCAACATTAGACAATGCATGGGGCATGTGTTTGCCAACAGATTTAGTCTAATCCCCCTCACAGCAATGTAACTACCACCTGAGGGGCCTCTGTCAAACGCAGCACATACAGGCACAAAATGGTGGACGTGTCAGCAGCATGCTGGGGCTGATCAGGTTATTATTAGACGCTAAGACAAGGATTTGTGATTTGTTAGGTTTTGATGTGCCAAACATCATTCTAAATCCAAACAGGTAGGCACCGGAGTATATTATAAATAAATAGATTAGAGATACACAACGCCATGGCAACAGTGCAGTGTATTTCAGTCACAACAGCATGAATTTGGCATAAGACCACATAACACTTCAGTGTGTGATTGACACGTTCCAAAGTCGGTCAAATGCTCATTACGGTCATAGACTGTTGCATTCTCATGAGCATACAGCAACTCCGTACAGAGGGGTTGGCACGGTTAATATGTGGAATTGTCACATATTTTGCAGCTATGTTGAACCCCCACAGATCCCAAGAAAAACATATCAACCATCATGTCAACATGTTAATGATGTTAGCAACCACTCAGTCATTCCCTGATGAAAGGAATTGTCCGTTTGACGTTGTGAATGAATATTACAACATTCAGGACCCTCACTGTGTTCTCCTGTCAATCTTTGGTTTCATTGGTAAGTCACTGTATTCCTCCATTGTTGTGGTTACAAAGTCTATTCTGGGTTCCTCTGTGGTACGTGCAGGAGATGTCATTAGTGGACTTCTCTTCTCTGTTCTGACTGAACCCAGGGGTCCGTGGCCCCGGCGCTCTCTCACACACCACTCATAATTACCCTCTACAACAATCAATATCATAAGTAAACAGTGGTGATGGCTCTGACGGGGTGCTGGCATCTCTCCAGGTAACCATCCATCAAACACACTGTTTCCTCCCTCTCCCTCCTCTCTCTTTCTCCCCTTATTTCCCTCTTTCTCTCCTCTCTGTCTCTCTGTCTCTGCCTTTGTGTGCGGGAGGAAGGGCTTTACCCTGAGAAGTAGTGCAGGTGACTGAAGAGAAGATAGCAGAATGACTCCAACTCTGTGCTTTGATCGAACTTGTGTTTTTGGCTTTGCCTGTCTGAAGTTCTTGCTATTCATTGGGAGTGACAGTCTTTCAAAATAAATGTCTGTCCCTCCAAAAAAGTGGGGAATACTAACTGTTGAGTGAGAGCGAGTGCGAGGGAGTCTGCCTGCTTCAGACTCGTCCTGACCCCAGTGCTCCTTGGGAAAATGAGTTTTTGATGGACTGGATGATTGACAGCTGGCTTGTGTGTCCACATCATTAGGGCCTGTGTCAGTGGTAATGGAGTCTTTTATCCAGCGACAGGGAGTCAGGGTCATTTAGTGGTGAAGAGGGACACATCTGTAGAATAAAGGAATGGCTAAATGACAACCCTACACGGGGCTAATCTTCTGTCTCTCACTTTTCACGGCAGCAGTGTGGTGGTGGGGTCTTTAAAGGTGGAATCCGTAGCGGTGAAACTGCCACATCCGTTTGCAATATTCTAACAACAAAGATGTTACAAACAACTAACAGAGTTTTTTACCCTCTGACATTATTGCACACGACAGAACAGCGGGGTATGTATAAAACATTGTTTTACCATGATGCTGGATGTTCTAAAAACAAAACAAAAAATGTTCCCAGGGCAACCAGTGGCGCTGTTTCTCTTAATGCAGATTCCAGCTTTAAACAGGACTGCAAAGAAGAACACACACACACACACACACACAAATGCTTGTGCAGACACACATGTGCACAGGCATATAGTAAGTATTCAACCCCTTGAGTCAATAGAGTTTTGGATTGTACAATATTTGCCATTATTCTGTATAAAAATTATTCAAGCCCTATCAAATTGGTTGTTGATCATTACTAGACAGCCATTTTCAAGTATTGCCATAGATTTAAGCTGATTTAAATAAAAACTTTAACTAGCCCACTCAGGAACATTCAATTTCATCTTGGTAGACTCTCAGACACGAGACTTATGTGGCAGGGTCTACAGTCAAACACGGACTACAAAGGGGAAACCATTCATGTCGCGGACACTGAAGCTAAACACCTTTTTCGCCCACTTTGAGGATAACACAGTGCCACTGACACGGCCCGCTACCAATGACTGTGGGCTCTCCTTCTCCATGGCCGACGTGAGTAAGACATTTAAGCATGTTAACCCTCGCAAGGCTGCCGGACAAGACTGCGTCCCTAGCCTTGTCCTCAGAGCATGCCAGACCAGCTGGCTGGAGTGTTTACGGACATATTCAATCTCTCCCAATCCCAGTCTGTGGTCCTCACTTGCTTAAAGATGGCCACCATTGTTCCTGTACCCAAGAAAGCAAAGCTAACTGATCTAAATGACTACTAGTAGCACTCACTTCTGTCATCATGAAGGCTAGTTAAGGATAATATCACCTCTACTTTATCTGACACCCTAGACCAGTTTTAATTTGCTTACAACCCCAATAGGTCCACAGATGATGCAATCACCATCACACTGCACACTGTCCTATCCCATCTGGACAAGAGGAATACCTGTAAGAAATCTGTTAATTGACTATAGCTCAGCAATCAACACAATAGTACCCTCCAAGCTCATCATTAAATTCGGGGCCCTGCGTCTGAACCCCGCCCTGTGCAACTGGGTCCTGGACGTCCTGACGGGCAGCCCCCAGATGGTGAAGGTAGGAAACAACACCTACGCTTCGCTGATCCTTAACACTGGGGCCCCACAAGGGTGCTTGCTCAACCCCTCCTGTACTCCCTGTTCACCCATGACTGCATGTTCATCCATCCTCCAACTCAATCATCAAATTTGCAGGCGACACATCAGTAGAAAGCTTGAGCGTGAGGGCCCTGGGAGAGTGGTGCCAGGAAAATAACCTCTCACTCAATGTCAACAAATCAAAAAGGAGTTAATCATGGATTATAGGAAACAGCAAAGGGAGCACGGCCATATCCACATCAACGGGACCGGATGTGGCGGAAAGCTTCAAGTTCCTCGGCATACATGTCACTGACGATCTAAAATGGTCCACCCACACAGACAGTGTTGTGAAGAAGGCGCAACAGAGCCTCTTCAACTTCAGGAGGCTGAAGAAAGTTGGCAAACTTTTACAGATGCACAATTGAGAGCATCCTGTCGGGCTGTACTTCCACCTTGTACGGCAACTGCACCCCTCGCAACCACAGGGCTCTCCAGAGGGTCTGGCCAACACATCACCGGGGGCAAACTATCTGCCCTCCAGGACACCTACAGCTCCCGATGTCACAGGAAGGCCAAAAAGATCATCAAGGACATCAACTACCCAAGCCACGGCCTGTTCACGCCGCTATTATCCAGAAGGCCAGTACATGTGCATCAAAGCTTAGACCGAGAGAATGAAAAACAGCTTCTATCTCAAGACCATCAGACTGTTAAATAGCCATCACTAACCGGCTTCCACCCGGTTATGCAACCCTGCACCTTATAGGCTGGTACCCTATATACATAGTCTTGGACTCTTAATAATGGAACACTTTAATTATGTTTAAATAATGTTTACGTACTGCTTTACTCATCTCATATGTATATACTGTATTCTATTCTACTGTATTTTAGTCCAATGCCACTCCGACATTGCTCGTCCTAATATTTATATATTTCATTATTCCATTCTTTTACTTTTAGATTTGTTTGTATTGTTGTGAATTGTTAAATAATACTGTGCTGTTGGAGCTAGGAACACAATCATTTCACTTGATTTTGATTTAGTTAGCAAGTCCTGTGTATATTTGGCCTTGGTTATTATGTTATTGTCCTGCTGAAAGGTGAATGTATCACCAGTGTCTGTAAGAAAGCAGACTGAACCAGGTGTTCTTCTAGGATTTTGCCTGTGCTTAGCTCTAATTGTTTATTTTTATCCTAAAAAACTCCCTAGTCCTTGCCAATGACAAGTATACCCATAACATGACGCAGCCACCACCATGCTTGAAAATATGGAGTGTGGTACTCAGTGATGTGTTGTGTTGGATTTGCCCCAAACATAACGCTTTGCAGACAGCAAAGAAAAACACATTTCTTTGCCAAAATTTTCGCAGTATTACTTCAGAGCTTTATTGCAAACAGGATACATGTCTTGGAGAAAAAAAATATTCCGAACAGGCTTCCTTACGTCATGCATGTTAGTATTGTGGAGTGACTACAATGTTGATCCATCTTTAGTCTTCTCCTATCACAGCCATTCAACTCTGTAACTGTTTTAAAATCCCCATTGGCCTCATGGTGAAATCCCTGAGCGTTTTTCCTCCTCTCCAGTAACTGAGTTAGGAAGTACGCCTGTATCTTTGTTTTGACTGGGTGTATTGATACACCATCCAGTGTGTAATTAATAACTTCACCATGCTCAAATGGATATTCACTGTCTACTTCTTCTTTTTTTTACCCATCTCTCAATAGGTGCCCTTCTTTACGAGGCATTGGAAAACCTCCCTGGTCTTCTGTGTTTGAAATTCACTGCTCGTCTGAGGGACATTATAGACAACTGTATGTGTGGGGTACAGAGATGAGGTAGTCATTAGAAAATCATGTGAAACACTATTATTGTGCACTGAGATACAAAAGAAATGTAACACATTGTACAGCCACCTTGATATCAGCTTTACAGGACTACGCTGTATGGCCTTTCCTATTACTATTATTTTGACACAAAGTCAACTTTTCAGTTTCACAGTAGGCGAATAGGAGGTTAAACGCATGAGTTTCTGGATCTTACCTTGAGAAATCCAGACAAATAATCTCTCCAACTCCAGTAGTGCTATTTGATATAAACCTGCAACTTCTTCCTTTCTCTGCAGGATAAAGTATTTACACACAAAGATCCAACAAAGACACAGAGGAAATCAATTAGATTCAGGTCTGCTCCAGCAGTGCTACATACCCAGGAGGGCCCATAAGAGAACACAAACTTTATTCGTGAATGTAAAATTCAATTACCCAGCCCTGGCTCCTGAAAGCACCAAATCAAAGCGATTCATTACATGTAAATAAAATATACCGCAACTCATCAAAGCTCCATTATGTTTGAATTTCTCTACCGGTGAGATGCCTCCCCTGTGACATGTTATAACCACCCAACGTAGCATCGTAAACAATTAGAGAAGCTCCCAATGGGCCTGAGAAACAATCTCATTCACACTCACCAAAACATCTCCCATATTAGCATAAGTCGTTTTTTTTTCCATCCAGGGACCTAAACTAAAAATGTAGTGATCACTCTGATTGTTTTGTATGGAATGAGGTGATAGTGGAATTATGCACTGGGGGGGGGGGGGGGGGTCTCCTTCGGCGAGAGAGACAGACTTCTTCCTTTTGTGATGGAGGCGGACAAAGAAGATATTAGCAGGGAAACAAATGAGGAGCAACAATACAGGCTCACACAGCTGGCATAACCATATCAATCTCTGAATGTCAAGTATCCACATAAGATGTGCCAGTCTGATCATGTTGAAGAGAGAATATTGTGGTTTTTTTTTACCCTTGAATTTGCTCTTGATCTCTTCTTTGCATAGTGCTCATGTACTCTCCATGTTCCGTTGACACGTGTGCAACTAACTAAAATGCACCAGTCCGAAATGAAGACCCTCTGAAGAACTTGGTCCCCCTGAAGGTTTGAGCATAATAGCTCTCCTAACTAGGTAGAGTACCTGACTGTAGACGTGTCATGTGACCAGTGTGTCAGTGTCAGCGTCATCCAATAATGATGGTTCATTGTTAAAGCGGTGGGTCAACCGGCACCAGTAGGAACCTGAAGACAAAGCTTCTTCTTCTCAATGTTCATTTTCATGTCTACTGTGAGTCATTATATCTCAGCCTCAGGTGAGTTCAGGGGGTAGAGTGCTGCAACATACTGTACATCACTGAGAATGTATTCTTTGATTAGGACGGTCCATGCAGATGGCAAGTGGCCACTCCAGGCCCTCTCTGCGCCTCTGTCTGCCTGGCTTTTCATTCTCTGAATAGCGTTTTCTCTTTATTTTCAACCCTTTAATTAACAAGCTGCCTAGAACTTTTAACCACGTACACCTACAGTACAGTTAAACTAGAACTATTAACCACGTACACGTACAGTACAGTTAAACTAGAACTATTAACCACGTACACCTACAGTACAGTTAAACTAGAACTATTAACCACGTACACCTACAGTACAGTTAAACTAGAACTATTAACCACGTACACCTACAGTACAGTTAAACTAGAACTATTAACCACGTACACGTACAGTACAGTTAAACTAGAACTATTAACCACGTACACCTACAGTACAGTTAAACTAGAACTATTAACCACGTACACGTACAGTACAGTTAAACTAGAACTATTAACCACGTACACCTACAGTACAGTTAAACTCGAACTATTAACCACGTACACGTACAGTACAGTTAAACTAGAACTATTAACCACGTACACGTACAGTACAGTTAAACTAGAACTTTTAACCACGTACACCTACAGTACAGTTAAACTAGAACTATTAACCACGTACACGTACAGTACAGTTAAACTAGAACTATTAACCACGTACACGTACAGTACAGTTGAACTAGAACTTTTAACCACGTACACCTACAGTACAGTTAAACTAGAACTATTAACCACGTACACGTACAGTACAGTTAAACTAGAACTATTAACCACGTACACCTACAGTACAGTTGAACTAGAACTTTTAACCACGTACACCTACAGTACAGTTAAACTAGAACTATTAACCACGTACACGTACAGTACAGTTAAACTAGAACTATTAACCACGTACACCTACAGTACAGTTAAACTAGAACTTTTAACCACGTACACCTACAGTACAGTTAAACTAGAACTATTAACCACGTACACGTACAGTACAGTAAAAACTAGAACTATTAACCACGTACACCTACAGTACAGTTGAACTAGAACTATTAACCACGTACACGTACAGTACAGTTAAACTAGAACTATTAACCATGTACACCTACAGTACAGTTGAACTAGAACTATTAACCACGTACACCTACAGTACAGTTGAACTAGAACTATTAACCACGTACACCTACAGTACAGTTGAACTAGAACTATTAACCACGTACACCAACAGTACAGTTGAACTAGAACTATTAACCACGTACACCTACAGTACAGTTGAACTAGAACTATTAACCACGTACACCTACAGTGCAGTTGAACTAGAACTATTAACCACGCACACCTCTCTCTTTCTCTCCTCTCCTCTCACTCTCTCTGTCTCTCTCCCTCTCTCTTTCTCTCCTCTCACTCTCTCTGTCTCTCTCCCTCTCTCTTTCTCTCCTCTTACTCTCTCTGTCTCTCTCCCTCTCTCTTTCTTCCTCTCTCTCTCCCCCTCTGTCTCTTTCATCCTTAGATTACCTCAGTAAAAGGTGAGATGAGATGAAAAGACAGCGGCACGACCAATTAAATGAGTTGTTATGAATGCCACGGCCACTTAGAAGAGAAACTATACAAACTCTGTTCATCTTAATGAGACGCATAATTGCGTTCTTTATTCTTTTTTCACCTTCCAAATTAAAATTCCAAGTTCTTACGTTCTCTTTCCCCCATCCTCCGCCTTCTCTTTCTCTCTCTCGTTCCGCGAAGACAGAATTACTAGAGAAAATGCAGCCATCACATCTTGTGAGCTAGTAGGGGACTAGCGGTGCTTTGAAGCCGCGCTCTTCAGAGGCGAGGCGCTGAGATTTAACAGTGTGTTTTTTGATCAACTTTATGACACTTTAGGCCTGTCGTTCTTTGATGAAGTTGTTGAGCACTGCAGCAGCTACGGCAGAGCTGAGAGAGCCGCATGAGTGGCAAAGGGCCACGCACAGATGACCTGAACACTACAAAGAAAATACCAAAGAGAGAGGGGGGGTAGAGAAAGAGAAAGAGAGAGAAAAAGAGAGAGAAATAGATAGAAAAGGGAGGGAGGGAGGGAGGGAGGGAGGGAGGGAGGGAGGGAGGGAGGGAGGGAGGGAGGGAGGGAGGGAGGGAGGGAGGGAGGGAGGGAGGGAGGGAGGGAGGGAGGGAGGGAGGGAGGGAGGGGACACAAGGCCTGTTCATCAGTTAATCTGACAGACTTTAATCAGAGTGATCTCTCTAACACACTCCCGCAGTCTAAAGTCTGCTCCTACCGCTGGGTACTTGGTAGGACACTATGTGTTTATGTTAGTGCTGCATGTTAGTGCTGATTCCTTCTGAACAAATTACTGAATAATGGGGATTCTGGTTTCTTATCATATGTGACTTAGATGTAAGTAGGAAAATGTGTGTTCGTATCTAAGATGCTGTTTGTGAATTATGCAGGAATGGTTATGTGTGCATCCTGGAATTGAAGTGAAGAACCTGCTACACCAGGTCTATCTAATATAACTCAGTGGGGGAGAATACAGAATAAGAGATTTTAATATTGCAGGTGTGAATTGATGTTTAGAATATAAAGCTTATCCCAACATGTGTTCTTTGTGTGGTCACTTCCTGATTAAATGTATGGCGAATCAAGCACGAAGCAACTTCATACAGGCAGATCTGCACTTGTTTACTTATGCCATGACCCTGATGTCTGTCCTGTAACAGCTGTACGTGTGC
Organism: Oncorhynchus kisutch; assembly: GCF_002021735.2. Classification (NCBI taxonomy): domain Eukaryota; kingdom Metazoa; phylum Chordata; class Actinopteri; order Salmoniformes; family Salmonidae; genus Oncorhynchus; species Oncorhynchus kisutch. The sequence goes on from NC_034192.2 coordinate 36,788,310, forward strand.
ATGCGTGTGTGGCACGCTTGCATGTGTTCAGGGGTACGTGCGTGTATGTGTGAGTGCAGGGTGTGTGTGTGTGTGTGTGTGTGAGAGAGAGAGAGAGAGAGAGAGAGAGAGAGAGCAGGATGTGTGTGTTAGGTGAAGGCCCACTGCGTATCATGATTCTATGAGTTGAAATTCACAACCAACCACCTCCGCCACATTTCCTACAGCTTAGCACCTTAGTGAAGTACTATTAACAGCCTGCCTTGATTGTAAACAAGCCAATGGGATGGTTTGTATTCGTCACAGCGCAGGACCTGTTGTAATGATTTTTCATGGTCATTTCACACAATTAAATTATGCCAAAGAAAAACTGGGAAAAAAGCGTCAGGGTTTGTCAAGCATGCGATCAATTAGCGGGGAAAAAACCAAGACATAAAAATGAACAAATCTGCTTAGGACTTTAATCAAAATGCCTGTCTGATGAGTCACATTGGTCAAATTTCTTAAGGATTGTATCAAATTTTATAAATATTTCAGAAATTAAATTATTGTAATAATATACTAAGTGGATGTTGACTAAAAGCAGCAGTTACTGTAGAAAGGAAGAGCGAACATGCAACCACACACACGTAAACACACACATACAGTTGAAGTTGGAAGTTTACATACACCTTAGCCAAATACATTTAAACTCAGTTTTTCACAATTCCTGACATTTAATCCTAGTCAAAATTCCCTGTATTGGGTCAGTTAGAATCACCACTTTATTTTAAGAATGTGAAATGTCAGAATAATAGCAGAGAAGGATTTATTTCAGCTTTTATTTCTTTCATCACATTCCCAGTGGGTCAGAAGTTTACATACACTCAATTAGTATTTGGTAGCATTGCCTTTAAATTGTTTAACTTGGGTCAGACGTTTCAGGTAGCTTTCCACAAGCTTCCCACAATAAGTTGGGTGAATTTTGGCCCACTCCTCCAGACAGAGCTGATGTAACTGAGTCAGGTTTGTAGGCCTCCTTGCTCGTACATGCTTTTGCAGTTCTGCCCACAAATTTTCTATAGGATTGAGGTCAGGGCTTTGTGATGGCCACTCCAATACCTTGACTTTGTTGTCCTTAAGCCATTTTGCCACAACTTTAGAAGTATGCTTGGACTCATTGTCCATTTGGAAGACCTATTTGTGACCAAGCTTTAACTTCCTGACTGATGTCTTGAGATGTTGCTTCAATATATCCACATAACCAAAAACAAGGACATTTATAAGTGACCCCAAACTTTTGAACGGCAGTGTATGTCGTTTCCTTGCACCACAACGGTAATTTCACTCTTCAGAGTACACAAGTGTAGGCAAAAGTGAGGGCACTTACTAGCTTATTGCAGTGAAAAAACTGCTCATTTTATTCCACTGTATTTTTCTATGACACAAAGGCCAACATACTGGAATGTCAATGTGACATGTGTCACTTAACTGGCCCATATGAAGCCATTCCACAAACTTCATTTTCTCTCTCCCTTCTCTCTCCATATTCTCTATCTCCCATCTCTCTCCACATTCTCTCTCTCCCTTCTCTCTCTCCCTTCTCTCTCCACACCCTCTCTCTCCCTTCTCTCTCCACATTCTCTCTCTCCCTTCTCTCCACATTCACTCTCTCCCTTCTCTCTCTCCCATCTCTCTCCCCTCCTCTCTCTCCCTTCTCTCTCTCCCTTCTCTCTCCACACCCTCTCTCTCCCTTCTCTCTCCACATTCTCTCTCTCCCTTCGGTCTCCACATTCTCTCTCTCCCTCCTCTCTCTCCCTTCTCTCTCCACACTCTCTCTCTCCCTTCTCTCTCCATATTCTCTCTCCCTTCTCTCTCCACATCCTCTCTCTCCCTTCTCTCTCTCCCTTCTCTCTCCACACCCTCTCTCTCCCTTCTCTCTCCACACCCTCTCTCTCCCTTCTCTCTCCACATTCTCTCTCTCCCTTCTCTCCACATTCACTCTCTCCCTTCTCTCTCTCCCATCTCTCTCCCCTCCTCTCTCTCCCTTATCTCTCTCCTATCTCTCTCCCCTCCTCTCTCTCCCTTCTCTCTCCACATTCTCTCTCCTATCTCTCTCCCCTCCTCTCTCTCCCTTCTCTCTCCACATTCTCTCTCCCTTCTCTCTGTCCCTTCACTCTCCACATTCTCTCTCTCCCTTCTCTCTCCACATCCTCTCTCTCCCTTCTCTCTCCACATTCTCTCTCTCCCTTCTCTCTCCACATTCTCTCTCTCCCTTCTCTCTCCACATTCTCTCTCTCCCTTCTCTCTCCACATTCTCTCTCTCCCTTCTCTCTCCACATCCTCTCTCTCCCTTCTCTCTCCACATTCTCTCTCTCCCTTCTCTCTCCACATTCTCTCTCTCCCTTCTCTCTCCACATTCTCTCTCTCCCTTCACTCTCCATATCCTCTCTCTCCCTTCTCTCTCCACATTCTCTGTCTACTTTCTCTCTCATAGGCTTCGGTAGCGTTAGTTTTCGTAGCGTTAGCCAATGTGTTTGTATGAGCAGATAGTTAGCTTTCTTCTCATGCGTTTCTCTCGATCACACCCAGTGCGGTAGAGTTGAAGCCCATCATTAGGCTCATAATTACCAAGCCACTGGAGAGCAGAACACAACCAATGCAACTCTATCACCATCACTCAACTGCACACTGTAAAGTACTTACCTATTATTCTGAAGACACTTGGTGGTGATGGTGATTGTGTTCATCTTGATGAGGGGAAGGAGGGGATATAGATAATTATGATGATGATGATGATGATGATGATATGGTTGATTATTAGAATTCTGCATATTTCTACAATTCTCAAAATATCGTATCTACAGTACAAACAGGTGTTATACAGTATCTACAGTACAAACAGGTGTTATACAGTATCTATAGTACAAACAGGTATTATACAGTATCTATAGTACAAACAGGTGTTATACAGTATCTACAGTACAAACAGGTGTTATACAGTATCTATAGTACAAACAGGTGTTATACAGTATCTATAGTACAAACAGGTGTTATACAGTATCTACTGTACAAACAGGTATTATACAGTATCTATAGTACAAACAATCATTATACAGTATCTACAGTACAAACAGGTATTATACAGTATCTATAGTACAAACAGGTGTTATACAGTATCTACAGTACAAACAGGTGTTGTACAGTATCTACAGTACAAACAGGTATTATACAGTATCTATAGTACAAACAGGTGTTATACAGTATCTATAGTACAAACAGGTGTTATACAGTATCTACAGTACAAACAGGTGTTATACAGTATCTACAGTACAAACAGGTGTTATACAGTATCTATAGTACAAACAGGTGTTATACAGTATCTATAGTACAAACAGGTGTTATACAGTATCTACAGTACAAACAGGTGTTATACAGTATCTATAGTACAAACAGGTGTTATACAGTATCTACAGTACAAACTGGTGTTATACAGTATCTATAGTACAAACAGGTGTTGTACAGTATCTACAGTACAAACAGGTGTTATACAGTATCTACAGTACAAACAGGTGTTATACAGTATCTACAGTACAAACAATCATTATACAGTATCTATAGTACAAACAGGTGTTATATAGTATCTACAGTACAAACAGGTGTTATACAGTATCTACAGTACAAACAGGTGTTATACAGTATCTATAGTACAAACAATCATTATACAGTATCTACAGTACAAACAGGTGTTATACAGTATCTATAGTACAAACAATCATTATACAGTATCTATAGTACAAACAGGTGTTATATAGTATCTACAGTCCAAACAGGTGTTATACAGTATCTACAGTACAAACAGGTGTTATACAGTATCTATAGTACAAACAATCATTATACAGTATCTATAGTACAAACAATCATTATACAGTATCTATAGTACAAACAGGTGTTATATAGTATCTACAGTACAAACAGGTGTTATACAGTATCTACAGTACAAACAGGTGTTATACAGTATCTACAGTACAAACAGGTGTTATACAGTATCTACAGTACAAACAGGTGTTATACAGTATCTACAGTACAAACAGGTGTTATACAGTATCTACAGTACAAACAGGTGTTATACAGTATCTATAGTACAAACAGGTATTATACAGTATCTATAGTACAAACAGGTGTTATACAGTATCTATAGTACAAACAGGTGTTATACAGTATCTATAGTACAAACAGGTGTTATACAGTATCTACAGTACAAACAGGTGTTATACAGTATCTATAGTACAAACAGGTGTTATACAGTATCTATAGTACAAACAGGTGTTATACAGTATCTATAGTACAAACAGGTGTTATACAGTATCTACAGTACAAACAGGTGTTATACAGTATCTATAGTACAAACAGGCGTTGTACAGTATCTACAGTACAAACAGGTGTTATACAGTATCTACAGTACAAACAGGTGTTGTACAGTATCTATAGTACAAACAGGTGTTATACAGTATCTATAGTACAAACAGGTGTTATACAGTATCTACAGTACAAACAGATGTTGCATCATTCCAAACGGGACCACGCTAAAATCCACACCGCTAACTTTCCTTCTTCAAACACACTTTTTGAGAAGAACCAACATCCCTGTGTTAGCCACAGTAACACCTCCTCCTGTTGAATCACAGTATTGAACAGGAGTCCCATTACTGTAGGATTTACATCCCCATAAGCCCCCTAACTCCTGAGACAGACGCACAGAGGGAGAGAGCAGAGTGGCACGTGCTCCCGCTACCAGCCCAGGGTTTTACCCTGATGGAATATGCAATTAGGCCTCTCTGGCTCCTTTCTAATGGAATATACAATTAGGCCTCTGTGCCCGTTTATCACACGATAATGTATAGACCTGTAACTCTATGGGAGGGAAAGTGTATTGCCGTGATTGAGGTCCAATCCATAACAATGGCTGCACTTATATTGCAGGTTTAAATGAAAAACTCTTTTATGGCTATTTTATACCAGGAAGCTATTTGGGAAACAACGGCGCAGAGGTTTAAGAGAAGGGAGGGAACCTAGGAAGGCATCTATCAATCACAGTGAGTGCTCTGGTGGAGAGATTGAAAACAAGCACGTTGACGAAGAGCTCAAACATGGACGGCACACCAAGGGCTGCGTGTTCGTGCGTGCGCACACGCGTTGGCGAGCGCGCGTATATGCGTGTATGTGTGTGTAACTTTCCACGTGTGTGAGGGTGTACAAATCTACGTTTACATAGTCAACTCATTGTCTTTGATGCAGTTCAAAGTATATTTAAAAATGTGTGGACACAAGATCCTTTTGTAATTTACAAGGTTTGAGCTTATCTAACTCTCCTCAGCTGGGCTCAATGAACACAAATAGTATTTCTGCTGTTCTTCAGGCCTCGGGTTCAGTTTCTCTGAGCAGAGAACGACACTTGAAGCTGCTGGAGAAACACATCTACATTAAAAGGTGACTGAAAACAACCCTCCAGTCTGGCAACACTGTCAGCAGCGTACGTCCACATGGCTTGACTGTCTGGCATGAGGACAATGAAACACCTGATGTGTGCGTGTGTGTGCGCCTGCGTGTGTGTGACGGTAAGACACACCTGCTACTCCAGCTTCTGTACGCCAATCTTCTCAGCGTAATTGGCTTTGCAGGCCAGGCGTGCTGCATGAAGCTGCTGGGGTGAATCATTAAACATCATTGCTTTAGGTGATTAAAACACGAGAATGTTTGATATGCTTGCACTTCATATTTCAGCACATCGCAATCAAAAAGTCCTCAATAAAAGAGTGCATGTTTCTATCCAAAGTTGTGTGTGTGTGTATGTATACAGTCTTAGAGAAAGAAAAAAAGGTGCTCTCTAGAACCTAACAGGAAAACCCTTTGAAGAACCTTTCCACGGAGGGTTCTACAGG
>NC_034192.2:36799209-36841709 GCF_002021735.2 Oncorhynchus kisutch
GTCGATGTCACCGGTCTTCTAGCCATGGCCGCTACAGTGGCTCATTTAGCCTAGTTGTGGAACAGTGCAATATGAAATAGAGGCATAAGACTTGCTCTACATTCAGAGATGTTCCTGATAATGTCGGCGCCCAGATCGTTTTTTTGCATCAGCCTGTCTGCATTATTAGCAAGGGAAGGGAAACATTGACCGTCTCGGAGAATATTGAAACATTTTGCAATCTACAAGACTTCTCAGAGAATATGAATATTGCAACATAGTAGCCAACATGGAGGCGGGGTCGCAAATGTTTTTCCCCGGGCCAGCTTCTTTCTGTGTGTCATCGTGTTGCCTACTGCAGCATCTGGATGCTCATTACATACAACAAAACAGCCATACATTCGCATTATAGCTACACAACTTTGTAATATTTAATGTCTTTATTTTATTTATTTCACCTTTATTTAACTAGGCAAGTCAGGTAAGAACAAATTCTTATTTAATGACGTTTTGTCAGCAAGACTGACAATTACACTTTAATCTAGCATGTTCAGAAAATCATCCAATAGCATTCTGCTTGTGACAGAGGTGCAAATATAATGAAGAGGGATAGACAGGAAGGGACATATCACATTTTTATTCAGGAAGATGGACAAGCAAGACTGATAGAGCGAGAGGTGGAAATGCATTATACCAGAGGCAGGTAAGCTACAGGTAGAGATGAAGGCAGAGGATGATGATGTAGGCCTACAGCAAGAAGTTTAAAAAGTTAGAGTAACTAGGTAATTATTCACTATTTGAATCAGCTCAATTATAGTTTGTTATAGCCTATAATTATTATTGTCTTTGAAGCCAAAAACATGACATGTACTGTTTTTGGGGGAGATGCTTTAAATAACAAATTGTTCAGTTCTTTATTTTATACCAATAGACCTACATTAATAGCTTACAGCTATCACAACCTATATTTTATCGGAGGGCAACCCACCTCCCAATTCCCAATTCTATTTACATGGCGCTGGATTATTTCATTTTGCGAACTACATCGAACCGCTAATACGGGATTGGTAAAGGCTCAGTGCACTACTTTTGTTATACAGCCAAAAGGGTCCTTCCACTTTGAACAAAACTCCTTGAGGGTGAAAGCCAGACATTGTACATCTACTGTATGTACCAGTCATGCACCCGCATAACACTGAACTGGCGATACCTTGACAAGATCACAGAATACATATTCCTGTTGAGTTAACAGTGACATTATTATGACAGGGCAGAGAAGCGACTGTCTTTGAATTATTTTGAGATCCGTCTGAAACAATTAAAGTGAATTAGAGGTCTTCTGTCGGACGAGTTGAATAATTTATCAATTCTAATTACCCTGGCAGAATTAAACACGTCTTATTATGCATGTAAATTATAGCTGTTTCAAATATTTTTATGTTTTCATGGATAGTGCCTTTGAATTATCAAGGTAGAAAAGCAGTATGTTAATGACCTTGGTGATGTTCTTTGAGTCAGGGCCGGATCAAGGCATAAGCGACATAAGGAACTCAGTCGGGGTCTCAACTTACTGTTGAGAGTTAGAATAGTAGAATACACAAGGTGCATATACAAAATATGGCTGTGCATGATAATTTTTTGTCTTGTTATGTCAGTCACTGACAGTCACTCAATTTATCACGTTCCAGCTAACACATTTTAGATGTTAGTCTAGCCAACCAGTTAGTCTAGCCAACTAGAAGTTAGTCTAGCCAACCAGGCACGCAGGGCACGTGCACTGGGGCCCTGACCTCCAGGGGGCCCCCATTGATTTTGTTAGTCTCTTTCACTCAGATATCATTAACATTGCATAAGTCATGGAAAAATGTGTAGAATTGCGGTGAATTTTCTCAAGAGGGAAGGCCACTAAAATGGTTTTTTTGGGGGGGGGGGCAACCAAATCTCGTTTAGGGCCCCCAGAAGGCTAGATCCGGCCCTGCATTGAGTAATAATTTGTCATCATAATGAGTATGTTACTGGCAGGCATTATGTGAATACCTAGCTAGCAATTTCTATATACAAGTATCTATGAACAGCTGGTACGTAGATACAGGAGAGGATGATGATTTGGGGTGTGAGAGGGTGCAGAATGATGCTGCTGTAACTTATTTCACTTGAAGGTATTTCATTATTACGGATCACTTTCCACCGGTCTCCTTTTTTCTCTCTGAGTGTTTGGGGAATGTACAGTAAAGGTTGGGAATATGGCAAGGCAGTGTTCTCAGTGTTCCGTCCACCAGACTTGTATCACTTGCTGTAATTGGTCAGAGACTCTTCATTAGAGCACTTAGAGGCTCTGACTCCTAGAGGAAACATCTACAGCTGTGTTACACACACTTAACACAGTCCCTAACTACAGTAATGTGGCAGCCCATCTCCAATCCCATTTAGACTTAATTACAACACTTAAGTGAACGAATGAGAGGAGAGCAAGAAGACATAGCAAAATTCAAAATGTTTTGGTTAAAAAAAATACCTGAGGCACAAAGTAAATAAAAGGATAAAGAGGAAAATGTAAAGCATTTATCTTTCAAATGAGCAATTACACTTTAATCTAGCATGTTCAGAAAATCAGCCAATAGAAGAGCATTCTGCTTGTGACAGAGGTGCAAATATAATGAAGAGGGATTGACAGAAAGAGAAAGAAAGAGAAGTAAAGAACTGTCTGATGGAGAGGAATTGTGATACTGCTCACGCAAGTCACACAAACCTCACAACGCCTTAGCAGTTTCTGAAAAAGGCAAAACACATTTTAAATCCCCCAAAAAGTTCAATGGAGTGAGATGACCTTTCTTTGAGTAAGCTGTCACACATAGTTCCCTTAGTGTCAGGCAGTACAAAGAGATCACAACACAGAGAGCAATTTAGGCCTTTTTTACACATCAATTACTGGTAGACCAGGGCATTCTGTCATAGCTTTTGATCTAGAAACAGAGACCGCTCACTGTGTTCTGCAATAATATTGCACGGTCTCACTTCAGTATCCCACGTTTGTCCAGGGGAGGAAAAACGTCAAATTTCTACCGTTACGTTCAGGCATTCATTCCACTTGTTTAAGGTAAGGGTGACGGTTTGGGATGATAAGGGATGTCATTATAGCAACCCATGATCTAACTGAGTTTGAGTACAATACATGATCATGTTAGTTGCTGCTAACGTTACATGGTTGTTTAACTGCTAGGCAAGAGTGTTAGAACATGTCATGTCGTGTCCCCTTAAAAATGAATAAGGCACATACTACCCTTATGCATACCTCGGCTTCTGTTCAGTCACTTATTAAGTGATGCTACCAGCATGTTACACCCCTGTGCGCGTGCACACACATACACACACACACACACACACACACACACACACACACACACACACACACACACACACACACACACACACACACACACACACACACACACACACACACACACACACACACACACACACACACACACACACACACACACAGTATGTAAATCATAATGCAATAGTGTATTGAGAGGTAAGAGTACATGTTGATGGATGACTCCAGGTTTTACATCCCTATTTTGTGGTAAAATGCTGAGTAGACTGAATGGATCTGGTGCAATGGACTCATCCATCACTGGCCTTCAGAGGGGGGATGGAGGGGACCATCAAGGCCTTTTATTTAATGGAAGTCACACTGAACATATGGACTGTACATATGGACTGTCTTTTATCAAACAAAGACTAAGCAAACATGGCCAATCAGTTTTTTAGTGGTTTCAACATTCAGTGGAGCCTGTTTGTAATTTGCATTTATGAATACCAAATAAAACTTTAATACATGGAACTTATTTTCTTGAGTGCCTCAGCCAGGAATTTACTTGAGTAGCTAGAACACTTAACGTGAACAGTCTGATTTATTAAGGCCCGACAAAATGAGTGTACATCGACGGAATAGACATACCAAGCTAGGTGAGTTGCTTAAGCGTTAAGAAAGGCCTTTCGTGGTCGTCTGTCTGGATGACTGAGCCAGTGGCGGAAACATGACGTGACGGAGACATGACGTGGTGGAGACATGACGTGGAGGTGACATGACGTGACGGAGACATGACGTGGCGGAGACATGACGTGGCGGAGACATGACGTGGTGGGGACATGAAGTGGAGGAGACATGAAGTGACGGAGACATGAAGTGACGGAGACATGACGTGGCGGAGACATGACGTGATGGAGACATGACGTGGTGGAGACATGACGTGATGGAGACATGACGTGGTGGAGACATGAAGTGGAGGAGACATGAAGTGACGGAGACATGATGTGGCGGAGACATGACGTGACGGAGACATGACGTGGTTCTGACATGAAGTGGAGGAGACATGAAGTGACGGAGACATGACGTGGCGGAGACATGACGTGGTGGAGACCTGACGTGACGGAGACATGACGTGACGGAGACATGAAGTGGAGGAGACATGAAGTGTCGGAGAATGACGTGGCGGAGACATGACGTGGCGGAGACATGACGTGGAGGAGACATGACGTGGCGGAGACATGAAGTGGAGGAGACATGACGTGGCGGAGACATGACGTGGAGGAGACATGAAGTGGCGGAGACATGACGTGGCAGAGACATGACGTGGAGGAGACATGACGTGGCGGAGACATGACGTGGCGGAGACATGACGTGGCGGAGACATGACGTGGAGGAGACATGACGTGGCGGAGACATGAAGTGGCGGCGACATGACGTGGCGGAGACATGAAGTGGAGGAGACATGACGTGGAGGAGACATGACGTGGAAGAGACATGACGTGGGGGAGACATGAAGTGGAGGAGACATGACGTGGAGGAGACATGACGTGGCGGAGACATGACGTGGCGGAGACATGACGTGGAGGAGACATGACGTGACGGAGACATGACGTGGCGGAGACATGACGTGGCGGAGACATGACGTGGAGGAGACATGACGTGACGGAGACATGACGTGGTGGAGACATGACGTGGCGGAGACATGACGTGGAGGAGACATGACGTGGAGGAGACATGACGTGGCGGAGACATGAAGTGGCGGAGACATGACATGGAGGAGACATGACGTGGCGGAGACATGAAGTGGCGGAGACATGAAGTGGAGGAGACATGACGTGGCGGAGACATGAAGTGGCGGAGACATGAAGTGGCGGAGACATGACGTGGAGGAGACATGACGTGGCGGAGACATGACGTGGCAGGTGACGGCCGTTTTCTGAGTACCGCTGTGCCCAGTCCGGTCTGAGTAATACGGCACTCCTCGGTAGCGTAGTGCGGTAGAGCTGCCTGGCACCATATGGCATGGCATGCGGTTCAGTGCCCAGGATTGATTGGAGCAGAGTGGAGAGAGAGGAAGTGAGGGATCCTAATTGGGTGTTTTCTCAACCAGATGCACAATAAATGCTGTGTAGAACAAGATTATCATCAGGATCACGTGGTAAGGAAGGGAAGGAAGAGCCAGACTGGTGGAGGGAGGCTTGAAAACTCTATCTACCTGTGAGAGCTGGGGCAGAGGAGTGAGAGACAGAACAACAGATTCACAGGCCTATCTGTAGCTACGTGCTGGTGGGAGGAGCTATAGGAGGACGGTCTCATTGTAATGGCTGGAAAGGAATAAATGGAACATGTGGTTTCAATATGTTTGACATGTTTTATAATGTTCCATTTATTTCATTACAGCCATTACAATGAGCCCGTCCTCCTATAGCTCCTCCCACCAGCCTCCTCTGCAGTACATGCTTGAGTGAGTGTGTGTCGGGGTAGATGAGACAATTATTGTCAACGTGTGGAGATCCTCTGCCAAGCTCAGTATAATAGTGTATTGTACTAATTAGTTATATACAATATACAGTAGTAGCACGCAGCCCTCTAGCAGTCACAGCCTCAGTAACAACAGCTGTTGTTACTGCCGCTGTTGTTACTGAGGCTGTTGTTCCTGCGGCTGTTGTTACTGAGGCTGTTGTTACTGCGGCTGTTGTTACTGAGGCTGTTGTTACTGAGGCTGTTGTTACTGCCGCTGTTGTTACTGCCGCTGTTGTTACTGCCGCTGTTGTTACTGAGGCTGTTGTTACTGAGGCTGTTGTTAGTGCCGCTGTTGTTACTGCCGCTGTTGTTACTGAGGCTGTTGTTACTGCCGCTGTTGTTACTGAGGCTGTTGTTCCTGCCGCTGTTGTTACTGCGGCTGTTGTTACTGCGGCTGTTGTTACTGAGGCTGTTGTTACTGCGGCTGTTGTTACTGCGGCTGTTGTTACTGCCGCTGTTGTTACGGAGGCTGTTGTTACTGAGGCTGCTGTTACGGAGGCTGTTGTTATGGAGGCCGTTGTTACTGAGGCTGTTGTTACTGAGTCTGTTGTTACTGAGGCCGTCGTTACTGAGGCCGTTGTTACTGAGGCCGTAGTTACTGAGGCTGTTGTTACTGCGGGTGTTGTTACTGCGGGTGTTGTTAGTGAGGCTGTTGTTACTGCCGCTGTTGTTACTGAGGCTGTTGTTACTGAGGCTGTTGTTACTGAGGCTGTTGTTACTGAGGCCGTTGTTACTGAGACTGTTGTTACTGAGGCTGTTGTTACTGAGGCTGCTGTTACTGCCACTGTTGTTACTGCCGCTGTTGTTACTGAGGCTGTTGTTCCTGCCGCTGTTGTTACTGCGGCTGTTGTTACTGCCGCTGTTGTTACTGCCACTGTTGTTACGGAGGCTGTTGTTACTGAGGCTGTTGTTACTGAGGCTGTTGTTACTGAGGCCGTTGTTACTGAGGCTGTTGATACGGAGGCTGTTGTTACTGAGGCTGTTGTTACTGAGTCTGTTGTTACTGAGGCCGTTGTTACTGAGGCTGTTGTTACTGAGGCCGTTGTTACTGAGGCTGTTGTTACGGAGGCCGTTGTTACTGAGGCCGTTGTTACTGAGGCCGTTGTTACTGCCGCTGTTGTTACTGCCGCTGTTGTTACTGCCGCTGTTGTTACTGCGGCTGTTGTTACTGAGGCTGTTGTTACTGCCGCTGTTGTTACGGAGGCTGTTGTTACTGAGGCTGTTGTTACTGAGGCTGTTGTTACTAAGGCCGTTGTTACTGAGGCTGTTGTTACTGAGGCCTATTGTTACTGAGGCTGCTGTTACTGCGGCTGTTGTTACAGAGGCTGTTGTTACTGAGGCTGTTGTTACTGAGGCTGTTTTACTGAGGCCGTTGTTACTGAGGCCGTTGTTACTGAGGCTGTTGTTACTGCCACTGTTGTTACTGCTGCTGTTGTTACTGCCGCTGTTGTTACTGCCGCTGTTGTTACTGAGGCTGTTGTTACTGAGGCTGTTGTTACTGCCGCTGTTGTTACTGCCGCTGTTGTTACTGAGGCCGTTGTTACTGAGGCTGTTGTTCCTGCCGCTGTTGTTACTGAGGCTGTTGTTACTGCGGCTGTTGTTACTGTGGCTGTTGTTACTGCGGGTGTTGTTACTGCGGCTGTTGTTACTGCCGCTGTTGTTACTGAAGCCGTTGTTACTGAGGCTGTTGTTCCTGCCGCTGTTGTTACTGAGGCTGTTGTTACTGAGGCCGTTGTTCCTGAGGCTGTTGTTCCTGCCGCTGTTGTTACTGAGGCTGTTGTTACTGAGGGTGTTGTTACTGAGGCTGTTGTTACTGAGGCCGTTGTTACTGAGGCTGTTGTTACTGCCGCTGTTGTTACTGCCGCTGTTGTTACTGCGGCTGTTGTTACTGCCGCTGTTGTTACTGCCGCTGTTGTTACTGAGGCCGTTGTTACTGAGGCTGTTGTTCCTGCCGCTGTTGTTACTGAGGCTGTTGTTACTGCGGCTGTTGTTACTGTGGCTGTTGTTACTGCGGGTGTTGTTACTGAGGCTGTTGTTACTGAGGCTGTTGTTACTGAGGCCGTTGTTACTGAGGCTGTTGTTACTGAGGCCATTGTTACTGAGGCTGTTGTTACTGAGGCTGTTGTTACTGAGGCTGCTGTTACGGAGGCTGTTGTTATGGAGGCCGTTGTTACTGAGGCTGTTGTTACTGAGTCTGTTGTTACTGAGGCCGTCGTTACTGAGGCCGTTGTTACTGAGGCCGTAGTTACTGAGGCTGTTGTTACTGCGGGTGTTGTTACTGAGGCCGTCGTTACTGAGACCGTTGTTACTGAGGCCGTAGTTACTGAGGCTGTTGTTACTGCGGGTGTTGTTACTGCGGGTGTTGTTACTGAGGCTGTTGTTACTGCCGCTGTTGTTACTGCCGCTGTTGTTACTGAGGCTGTTGTTACTGAGGCTGTTGTTACTGAGGCTGTTGTTACTGAGGCCGTTGTTACTGAGACTGTTGTTACTGAGGCTGTTGTTACTGAGGCTGCTGTTACTGCCACTGTTGTTACTGCCGCTGTTGTTACTGAGGCTGTTGTTCCTGCCGCTGTTGTTACTGCGGCTGTTGTTACTGCTGCTGTTGTTACTGCCGCTGTTGTTACGGAGGCTGTTGTTACTGAGGCTGTTGTTACTGAGGCTGTTGTTACTGAGGCCGTTGTTACTGAGGCTGTTGATACGGAGGCTGTTGTTACTGAGGCTGTTGTTACTGAGTCTGTTGTTACTGAGGCCGTTGTTACTGAGGCTGTTGTTACTGAGGCCGTTGTTACTGAGGCTGTTGTTACGGAGGCCGTTGTTACTGAGGCCGTTGTTACTGAGGCCGTTGTTACTGCCGCTGTTGTTACTGCCGCTGTTGTTACTGCCGCTGTTGTTACTGCGGCTGTTGTTCCTGAGGCTGTTGTTACTGCCGCTGTTGTTACGGAGGCTGTTATTACTGAGGCTGTTGTTACTGAGGCTGTTGTTACTAAGGCTGTTGTTACTGAGGCTGTTGTTACTGAGGCTGTTGTTACTGAGGCTGCTGTTACTGCGGCTGTTGTTACTGAGGCTGTTGTTACTGAGGCTGTTGTTACTGAGGCTGTTTTACTGAGGCCGTTGTTACTGAGGCCGTTGTTACTGAGGCTGTTGTTACTGCCACTGTTGTTACTGCCGCTGTTGTTACTGCCGCTGTTGTTACTGCCGCTGTTGTTACTGCCGCTGTTGTTACTGAGGCTGTTGTTACTGAGGCTGTTGTTACTGCCGCTGTTGTTACTGCCGCTGTTGTTACTGCCGCTGTTGTTACTGCCGCTGTTGTTACTGAGGCCGTTGTTACTGAGGCTGTTGTTCCTGCCGCTGTTGTTACTGAGGCTGTTGTTACTGCGGCTGTTGTTACTGCGGGTGTTGTTACTGCGGCTGTTGTTACTGCGGCTGTTGTTACTGCGGCTGTTGTTACTGCGGCTGTTGTTACTGAGGCTGTTGTTACTGAGGCTGTTGTTACTGAGGCTGTTGTTACTGCGGCTGTTGTTACTGCCGCTGTTGTTACTGCCGCTGTTGTTACTGAGGCCGTTGTTACTGAGGCTGTTGTTCCTGCCGCTGTTGTTACTGAGGCTGTTGTTACTGCGGGTGTTGTTACTGCGGCTGTTGTTACTGAGGCTGTTGTTACTGAGGCTGTTGTTACTGAGGCTGTTGTTACTGCGGCTGTTGTTACTGCCGCTGTTGTTACTGCCGCTGTTGTTACTGAGGCCGTTGTTACTGAGGCTGTTGTTCCTGCCGCTGTTGTTACTGAGGCTGTTGGTACTGCGGGTGTTGTTACTGCGGCTGTTGTTCCTGGGCTGTTGTTACTGCGGCTGTTGTTACTGCGGCTGTTGTTACTGAGGCTGTTGTTACTGAGGCTGTTGTTACTGAGGCTGTTGTTACTGTGGGTGTTGTTCTGCGGGTTTTGTTACTGCGGCTGTTGTTACTGCGGCTGTTGTTACTGAGGCCGTTGTTACTGTATCTCCTCTGATAGTTACCTACTTTTACATCATCAATCCTTATTGGACTTTTTCTGAGTCTTCATGTGTAGCATCTCGTCAGATATACCACTGTAGCATGTACAGACCATTCCCACCCCACGTCTTCTCACTGTCTATCTGATATTGTATTTATCTCAGTAGTTTGAGCACGAGGCTCAGGCTCCAGAGCAGGGCCCTGGGTGAATTAGCATAGCCTATGATCTGGGGACAGCTCTGCGTGGAGTGTGGAATTAGACTGGGGGTTAAGGGGATGAGTGTGACAGTGACAGCCTCTGATCCAGGACCAGACCATAATGAATGATTAGATTAAACCATGTTCCACACAGCTTATGGCTTTGAGTCCCACCGCCAACCGTCTAGCTTCTGCATCAAACCTCTGTTGTGGTTGAAACAACCCCTCGCCGTGCTGCGCCGTGCGTCTCCTATCTTAAAACACAACCCACTGAGCACATCCTGCTGTGTGAGAGATGCTGTGCCAGGGGCCCCTTCTGTGCTGTGACTGCTGCTGCTGCGGGAACTCTGATAGGTTAAATACACCACATAATATGTCATCGATGTCACGGGGAGAAGATCACAAGCTGGAGTATCAGGTGGAAGGGAACGCGTGCAGTAGCATAGCTACAGTATTTGATGTGGTGTCGGTTGGGGGTATTCTCTCACTAAGTGGATAAACTATGTCTTGTTATGGTTATCCTGAGTGTTTTACCCACAAAGATATTTAGACAGGCTGTGTAAATGAATATACACAATAAGATCAACAGAAACAAAAATATGCTGTTTAGTATATATTCATTCATATATTCATGATTATTAAATATCGTTCTTTTTTTTAAAGTGCTGTTTAACCAGACAAAACAGCCATTAGAAAACCGACTCATGCTCCCATAAAGCCACAGGGTCACGATAGAGGGGGACTCTTGGTTTAGGGGGACACTTGGTTTATCTGAGTGAAATATGCAGCACATAATATCCATACCGCAGCCTTTGTCTGGGGAAATTGACTCAGCAAACTTTCGCAGGGACTCGTAATTAATGGTCCATAAATAATTGAGTCCTTTAAAAGCAATTATCAGGCTGAGAGTGTGATGAAAAAGACTCACTACTTTAAATGGGGTCTGAAATTAGGAGAAACTATTTAGTCCTGAAGCTAGCGCAGGTCAGAGCGGTGCGGAACAGAGCAGAGGCACCTGGCCTCTAACAATGGCTGATTGGCGACCGTGCTCTCAATCAGAGCTTCGATCTAGATTAGCTGCCTTCATCCGAGTATGGACATTGCATTCAAATGTCCTAAAGGAGAAAGTCTGACTAACTGTAGCTTGTTGATGCCCAGATACTTAAAAAAAAAACATTATCTAAAATTAATTTGTGAGGGGGAAAAAAACATCATTATCTCCTTTCGTCCCGAGCCAACACTTTGCCCCCTGGGCACTGAACAAATGAATAAATGACAGAACGGGAAGAAAGAGAGAAAAGAGAAAAAAAGGAGAGAAATTCCATCTGTCCACAACATTCAAATGAGGCTGCTCCACAGGCTGCGTCTGACTGTGCCTTTCACTACTCTAAAGGTGAAACTCTTTCTCTCCCTCCCTGTGTTATGCCCCGACACCCCCAGGGATGTGTCACTGGGAAGTGTTTTTACTTCTACCACTGACAGGGAGGGGAGGAGTGAGGAGGGAGAGAGGGAGACAAAGAGACAAAGGTGTGGGAGAGAGAGGGGAATAGAGCTGAAAAAAAACACAATAATACCTCATTCTGTGCGCCCACCTGTACAGTGGGATGAAGCCATGACTGCTGGTGCTGGGGCTGGTGGGAAGGGAACAGAACAGACTGTGTTGTTGATGAAGCCAAATCAGGGAGAAAATAGTACCCAGCAGCAGATGCCCCACTGGCATGGTTGGCATACCCTGCCTGTAATATTGATAAAGGTCAGAGGTCAAGTGGATGTGACCATTCCAGCTCAGCTGCTTCGTGTCAGAAGGAATTTAATTTCCTGTTCCCAGTCAGATGTTGGCAACGTCGGGACATGTCGTCCTGTGGGGGACAGAATTCTGCAGTTCATTTGAATATCTCCGTGGCTTCCCACGGGCAAAAGGAGGGGTTCTTTTGTTTGTGTTTATCCTTGTTATTTCCAGTTATTCCTTGTTATTTCCAGTTATTTCTAGTTTTCTCTTGATACACTGCTATTGATTGAGGGCGGACATTGAAGTGCATTGCAATGTCTGTTTCTAAATCTCTGAGTAGCTATGTCTTTCTATAAATCTTACATTCATGGATGTTTGTGAATTTTCGAGAGGCTGAAAATACACCCTAACACTTAATGTCCTTGAGCGTTTTGCAGCGTTCAACACTCCGTGTATTTGGCGGATTTCGATAGCTTTGGACGAGATCCACCTGGCTGAGAGGGAAGGAAGAGGTGTGTGAGTATATCTGCAGTGACTGTTCCAGCCCATAGCTTCTCAATCAGCCAATTATTTACAGCAGGACACAATTGAGCCAGTCAACCAGTCCAACGCACCCGTCAATTATACAGTAGCATTTCCAGAAATCAATTAAGCAATCAGTGGGAAACAAAGCTCTCTCTCTAAGACCCACTCTGTTCCAGGACCACCGGAATATGGAAAATCACCCTGTCTGTTCATAAAGAAAGTTTATCTCAAGATACTGCACAGCTTAAAGGTGTCATTCCGAGCCATGCATGAGTCAGGAGAGCGATGAACACAGTCATATTTGCAGAATATTTTACACACACATACACGCACATGCACAGTCACATATTGTAAGCACACAAAGATGATCAAACTCCCTCTAACAAGCACTCTCTCTCTCTCTCTCTCTCTCTCTGTCTCTCTCTTTCTTTCTCTCTCTCTCTCTCTGCTGTGCCCCAGGCGACCTAAGCGTGCGGTGCCAGAGCGGTCCAGCAGGCCATTGTGTTTCTTCCCTCTACCACATCACTCTGACTGTGTTAACTCAGAAGGCACTCAGTCGTGACGCAGGCACCTGCTCAGAGTACAAAGAGGGCCTGTTTGAGTGTAATGATTCCTAATGTACAATTATCCAGGTGCCAAGGAACATAAACATAAATAAAAAATATTACCTCTCCATCAAGTACAGGGCTCAGCCATGCAGAAAGATACAGAGTGTATTACTGAGCAGTGGGCTCCCCCTTTGCCGACCGACGCAGAGGTCAAAAACTACCGGCCTTAAGGCAGCGAGAGCAACGGTATGCACAATTGCAAAGACAAACACAGAACCGAACGTGTGTTAATAAAGGCGCAAGCAGGTGTGACTAACGAAACGCTGAAAAAGTACGTCCCACCCTGGACATTCATCAAGGATGTACAGAGCGTTACGGAAACCCTGTCATGGGCTACAGTGTTTACGCTTCTCTTTGTGTCATCCAATGACACACTTTGTTAGAAGACCTTGACATCCATTTCAAGACATCGCCTCCTCTCTTTCTCTACCCTCTCGCTCCCTCACCCCCCTCTCTCTCAATATCTTTCTCTCTCTTGCCGAAGCAAGTGAAAATAGAAATAAACAAATCAGGAATGAAGAGTAAACATTATTCTCTCTCTGTATATCAGACTCTCTCTCTCTCTCTCTCTCTCAAAAAAAAAAGTTCCAAAAGAATGAAGACATTTCAAATGTCATATTATGTCTATATACAGTATTGTAAGGATGTGCAAATAGTTCAAGTACAAAAGGGAAAATAAATAAACAAATATAGGTTGTATTTACAGTGGTGTTTGTTCTTCACTGGTTGCCCTTTTCTTGTGGCAACACGTCAGAAATCTTGCTGCTGTGATTGAACACTGTGGTATTTCACCCAATAAATAGGGGGTGTTCGTCAAAATCTGATAAATTCTTTGTGGATCTGTTTAAATCTGTTTGAATATGTGTCTCTAAAATGGTCATATATTTGGCAGGAGGTTAGGAAGGGCAGCTCTGTTTCCACCTCAGATTCTATGGATTCTTCATTGAGCTGATTTCTGACGTGCTGTTCCTTCTTTTTCCGTAGTGCATTTCTGTATTGTTCTAGTGATTCACCATGGTGAAGGTGTGGGCTCAGGTTTCCTGGGTCTCCATGTTTCTGGTTTGAAAGGTTTCTCAATTTCTTTCTTAGGTTTTTGCATTCTTCATCAAACCATTTGCCACTGTTGCTCATTTTCTTAGGTTGTCTGCTTGACATGTTTAGATTTGAGAGGGAAGCTGAGAGGTCAAATATACTGTTTAGGTTTTCTACTGCCAAGTTTACACCTTCACTATATCAGTGAAACATATTGTCCAGAAAGTTGTCTAGAAGGGATTGGATATGTTGTCGCCTAATTGTTTTTTGGTAGATTTCCACACTAGTTTCCTTCCATCTATAGCATTTCTTAATAGTATTCAGTTACTTTGGCTTTGATGCCTCTGGACTGAGCATATCTCTGTTCAAGTAGAGTGTGATTTTGCTGTGATCTGAGAGGGATGTCAGTGGACTGACTGTGAACGCTCTAAGAGACCCTGGGTTGAAGTCAGTGATAAAGTGGTCTACAGTACTACTGCCAAGAGATGAGCTATAGGTGTACTTACCAAAGGAGTTCCCTCGAAGCCTACCATTGACTATGTACATACCCAGCATCCAACAGAGCTGCAGTTGTGACCCATTTGTGTTAGTTATATTGTTGTAGTTGTGTCTAGGGGGCATATGGGGGAAGGAATGCTGTTGGCTCTGGGTAGGTGTTTGCCCCCCTTTGTGCTGAGGGTGTCAGATTCTTGTCCAGTTCTGGCATTTAGGTCGCCACAGAGTAGTACATGTCCCTGAGCCTGGAAATTGTTGCTCTCCCCCTCCAGGGTGGAGAAGCTGTCCTTGTTAAAGTAGAGGGATTCTATTGGGGAGATATAGTAGCACACATGAGGACATTTTTCTCTGTTGAGATCAATTCCTTATTAATTTCTAGCCAGATGTAAAATGTTCCTGTTTTGACTCATTTAACGGAATGGGTTAGAACTGCTCTATAGCAAATTAGCATACCCTTGAGTTTCTTCCCTGTTTCACACCTGGCAGCTTGGTGGATGGGACTACCAGCTCTCTGTAACCTAGAGGGCAACCAGTGGATGTGACTCCTTTATATCATGTATCTTGTAGGATGACAATGTCTGCATTTCCAATTTCTTTGATGAAGTCTGTGTTCCTGCTCTTTAGGCCAAAGGCAGACGACCTCAGACCTTTTATATGACAGGATTAGATAGTAAAAGCTTTGTGTTCCATAGTGTCTAGTGTTGTTTTTGTGTGGTTTAGGCCCGGACCATCACAGTAGGTGTGAGCAGAGAATGTTGAGCATCTGATACATACCTCTTGGGTCGCAGGATGGGGCTTGGGCAGGTATAATAGTGAGGGTTGGGCCTGTTGCTCTGCTCACGGCCTGGGCATATGTCCTGCTATCATGTTGAGGTCCTTGCCGCAGGGGCGGGGGGCATTTGGTGGGCAGAGGTCAGAGGTCTGATATGGCAGAACCTATATAGGGTGTAGCCAGGGTTTGCTTGGGTGGTCTTAGCTGGTTGGGGTGTGGCTGGTGATGCTGTGGTCTGGGTGTAGGTCCTCTTGGCGTGGGTTCTCTCGGTGCAGGTCCTTCAGGAGTGGGTTTTGCAGGTCTGGGAGGGTGTCTTGCTGGTCTGGGCGGGGTGTCTGTTGCTCTGTTGCTCCTGTGTGAGGTGCTGGAGCTACGGTTGAGGGTGACGTCCTTCAGGGTCCTGGCAAAAGTTGGGATTGCTGCCTTGTAGAGGTGGACCAGGTTGTAAAGGCTGTTCATGTCCAGGGTGGAGTGGTGGGAAAGGTAGACATTAGGTTTTGAGGCATAGTCTCACGAAATGCTTGCATTCACCTGCTGTATGGTGGCAGTGTAAAACTGTTTTTGTGGTAGTAGGGTGGAGATAACTACTTGTGCTTTGGGGAAAGTGGAAGAAGCTTTTTCAATGACTAATTTGATTGCTGTGGCTATCCTTTCCAGCTGGGCCCTCAGGTCATTTATGTGAATTATGATGTGGCTGGAGGACCCTATTCTGTCCTCTGACAACAGCTCTAGGTCATGCCTGTTCAAGAAAAAGTTTATCCTCTTGAATGTATTTGCCATTTGAGTCAATGAGGAGCACAATCTCTGGCTTTTGTGTGTCCTCAGCGGATGTGTGGGGGTTGTCAAGAGAGCTATCAGGGGAGCTGACAGGGGGGCTGTTAGGAGTGGGCGGGATCTGTTGGGTTGGTGAGTCCTGTGTTGTCTGTCCCATTATGATGTTGAGGCTGTGGTCCGGGTCTGAGGCGGGATGTTCTGCTGGCTTCTCTGGGGGAGTGTCCTGCTCTCTGTCACACTTCAACTTTGTCACCTCCTCCTTCAGTGCCATGTGTTCCTCTTTAAGTTCTCTCACCTCAGTCGAGAGCAGCCAGCTCTCCCAGACAGCCGTCCATCTCCACCTTCTGCCCCCTTGGGTCTTGTTGGGGGGGGGGGGGGGGCTGTTGCGCTGGTCTGTTTTGTGGGTTTGTTCTGTCTGGATTGTATGGACTATCTCTCTGAGCTCCAACATGTCTCATGTCTCTCTCCAGCTCTGTGAGTTTATCCCTCTCAGTGATGGAGGAGCAGTGCAGTTGTGGGACCAGGGATGGTTCAGTGCTGGAGGGGGGGGGTGATTATCCTCGTCTGCAGGAAAGTTTGAAGAGGTGTGATCAGACTCACTCAGGGTGGGGGAGTCGTCACACAGAGAGAGAGCTTTTCCTGCTGTGCTCTCTCTTTGATCCCGTAAAAGTCCTGCTGAAACTGCATGAGGAGGCCCTGCATCATTACTGTCCCAGACTTGTACACGTTGACAGAGGTTGTTTCAATTTCCTCAATGTCTAGTTTTCTGAGTTTCCAACCTGGGCCAATACCCTCTCTCTTGACATAGGGGTAGTGTGCTCTTGTAGCACTGTGTCATGCCAGGGGATGGTCTGTGTTAATATAGCACCATGCCAGGGGATGGTCTGTGTTAATATAGCACTGTGTCATGCCAGGGGATGGTCTGTGTTAATATAGCACTGTGTCATGCCAGGGGATGGTCTGTGTTAATATAGCACTGTGCCATGACAGGGGATGGTCTGTGTTAATATAGCACCATGCCAGGGGATGGTCTGTGTTAATATAGCACCATGCCAGGGGATGGTCTGGTTAATATAGCACTGTGCCATGTCAGGGGATGTTCTGGTTAATATTGCACTGTGCCATGCCAGGGGATGGTCTGGTTAATATAGCACTGTGCCAGGGGATGGTCTGGTTAATATAGCACTGTGCCATGTCAGGGGATGGTCTGGTTAATATAGCACTGTGCCATGCCAGGGGATGGTCTGGTTAATATAGCACTGTGCCAGGGGATGGTCTAGTTAATATAGCACCATGCCAGGGGATGGTCTAGTTAATATAGCACCATGCCAGGGGAAGGTCTGGTTAATATAGCACTGTGCCATGCCAAGGGATGGTCTGGTTAATATAGCACTGTGCCATGCCAGGGGATGGTCTGGTTAATATAGCACTGTGCCATGCCAGGGGATGGTCTGGTTAATATAGCACTGTGCCATGCCAAGGGATGGTCTGGGTAATATAGCACTGTGCCATGCCAGGGGATGGTCTGGTTAATATAGCACTGTGCCATGCCAGGGGATGGTCTGGTTAATATAACACTGTGCCATGCCAGGGGATGGTCTGGTTAATATAGCACTGTGCCAGGGGATGGTCTGGTTAATATAGCACTGTGTCATGCCAGGGGATGGTCTGGTTAATATAGCACTGTGCCAGGGGGTGGTCTGGTTAATATAGCACTGTGCCATGCCAGGGGATGGTCTGGTTAATATAGCACTGTGTCATGCCAGGGGATGGTCTGTGTTAATATAGCACCATGCCAGGAGATGGTCTGTGTTAATATAGCACCATGCCAGGGGATGGTCTGTGTTAATATAGCACCATGCCAGTGGATGGTCTGTGTTAATATAGCACCATGCCAGGGGATGGTCTGGTTAATATAGAACCATGCCAGGGGATGGTCTGGTTAATATAGCACCATGCCAGGGGATGGTCTGGTTAATATAGAACCATGCCAGGGGATGGTCTGGTTAATATAGCACCATGCCATGAGATGGTCTGTGTTAATATAGCACCATGCCAGGGGATGGTCTGGTTAATATAGAACCATGCCAGGGGATGGTCTGGTTAATATAGCACCATGCCAGGGGATGGTCTGTGTTAATATAGCACCATGCCAGGGGATGGTCTGTGTTAATATAGCACCATGCCAGGGGATGGTCTGTGTTAATATAGCACTGTGTCATGCCAGGGGATGGTCTGTGTTAATATAGCACTGTGCCATGCCAGGGGATGGTCTGTGTTAATATAGCACTGTGTCATGCCAGGAGATGGTCTGTGTTAATATAGCACTGTGTCATGCCAGGGGATGGTCTGGTTAATATAGCACCATGCCAGGGGATGGTCTGGTTAATTTTGAACCATGCCAGGGATGGTCTGGTTAATATAGCACCATGCCAGGGGATGGTCTAGTTAATATAGTACCATGCCAGGGGATGGTCTAGTTAATATAGCACCATGCCAGGGGATGGTCTAGTTAATATAGCACCATGCCAGGGGATGGTCTAGTTAATATAGCACCATGCCAGGGGATGGTGTAGTTAATATAGCACAATGCCAGGGGATGGTCTGTGTTAATATAGCACCATGCCAGGGGATGGTCTAGTTAATATAGCACCATGCCAGGGGATGGTCTAGTTAATATAGTACCATGCCAGGGGATGGTCTAGTTAATATAGCACAATGCCAGGGGATGGTCTGTGTTAATATAGCACCATGCCAGGGGATGGTCTGTGTTAATATAGCACCATGCCAGGGGATGGTCTGTGTTAATATAGCACAATGCCAGGGGATGGTCTATGTTAATATAGCACCATGCCAGGGGATGGTCTGTGTTAATATAGCACCATGCCAGGGGATGGTCTAGTTAATATAGCACCATGCCAGGGGATGGTCTAGTTAATATAGCACAATGCCAGGGGATGGTCTGTGTTAATATAGCACAATGCCAGGGGATGGTCTAGTTAATATAGCACCATGCCAGGGGATGGTCTGTGTTAATATAGCACAATGCCAGGGGATGGTCTAGTTAATATAGCACAATGCCAGGGGATGGTCTGTGTTAATATAGCACAATGCCAGGGGATGGTCTAGTTAATATAGCACCATGCCAGGGGATGGTCTAGTTAATATAGCACCATGCCAGGGGATGGTCTAGTTAATATAGCACCATGCCAGGGGATGGTCTAGTTAATATAGCACCATGCCAGGGGATGGTCTGGTTAATATAGCACCATGCCAGGGGATGGTCTGGTTAATATAGCACCATGCCAGGGGATGGTCTGGTTAATATAGCACCATGCCAGGGGATGGTGTAGTTAATATAGCACCATGCCAGGGGATGGTCTAGTTAATATAGCAAGATGCCAGGGGATGGTCTAGTTAATATAGCACCATGCCAGGGGATGGTCTGGTTAATATAGCACCATGCCAGGGGATGGTCTAGTTAATATAGCAAGATGCCAGGGGATGGTCTGGTTAATATAGCACCATGCCAGGGGATGGTCTAGTTAATATAGCACCATGCCAGGGGATTGTCTAGTTAATATAGCACCATGCCAGGGGATTGTCTGGTTAATATAGCACCATGCCAGGGGATTGTCTGGTTAATATAGCACCATGCCAGGGGATGGTCTAGTTAATATAGCACCATGCCAGGGGATGGTCTAGTTAATATAGCACCATGCCAGGGGATGGTCTAGTTAATATAGCACCATGCCAGGGGATGGTCTGGTTAATATAGCACCATGCCAGGGGATGGTCTGGTTAATATAGCACCATGCCAGGGGATGGTCTAGTTAATATAGCACCATGCCAGGGGATGGTCTAGTTAATATAGCACCATGCCAGGGGATGGTCTAGTTAATATAGCACCATGCCAGGGGATGGTCTGGTTAATATAGCACCATGCCAGGGGATGGTCTGGTTAATATAGCACCATGCCAGGGGATGGTCTAGTTAATATAGCACCATGCCAGGGGATGGTCTAGTTAATATAGCACCATGCCAGGGGATGGTCTAGTTAATATAGCACCATGCCGGGGATGGTCGGGTTAATATAGCATCCATGCCAGGGGATTGTCTGTGTGGAAAATGACGTTTCTTACATTCCCCTCTTTGTAGCAATCAGCAAATAGTGTCTCTGGCTTGTTCTTGAGCTTTTCTTGTACTTAGTCCGCGCAGTGTTCATTTTAATATCCATGGGGTACTATATTGTAAAGACCTCTCCACAGTCATGAGCCATGGGGGATTCAAAGGCCTCTGCATTTGGGTGGCTCAAGAATTTTCACACCTCTCACTTCACACTTCAGTGCTATTTGAAGTTGCAGCCAGGTCAGTTCTGTCTTAGCAGCTTGGTAGCTTAGTAGCCTTATTTATTAAGCTTTATATAACAAAATTAACTACAGATTATTGTATTTTACTTGTTGGCTTCAGAAGTTGGTTCAGACAGAACCTTACACACTCAGTTTTGTGTTGGATGGTATTTCCGGGTTCCGCTGTGTTTCTTCTGCAGGTTTTGGTTTGTAGACGTTTTTCTTGATAGTCCTTGGTAGTAAAAGTCCATTCAGGTAATTTTGTCAAAAAAACCATCAAGGTTTTAGGTATGGACTTTTGATTTGGTTTTGATGTTGAGGTAAGTATTCTGTATGTCCTTGCTAAAAAATGTAACTTTAATTATATTTATCTAACTCTATCGATCTTTCTATCTTTGTGCAGAAAAACTCAGGAGCCTATGATCTCACTACCTACCACTCTGTCTCATCTATTCTCTCTCGCTCTATCATCTCGCTTTCCCTATATTATCTCTCTCTCTCCCTTTCTTTCTCTCTCCTTCCTTCCCTCGCTCCCTCTATTCACACCCTTCCAGCTAGTCTACTACCTCTTGTCTCTCCCTCTCTTTCTGTGGCTCTCTCGCTCTCTTTCTGTGGCTCTCTCTCTCTTTCTGTGGCTCTCTCTCTCTTTCTGTGACTCTCTCTGTCTCTCTGTCTCTCTTTCTTTGTGTCTCTATCTTTCTTTCTGTGGCTCTCTCTCTTTCTGTGACTCTCTCTCTGTATCTCTCTTTCTCTGTCTCTCCCTCTCTTTCTGTGGCTCTCTCTCTCTTTCTGTGGCTCTCTCTCTCTTTCTGTGGCTCTCTCTCTTTCTGTGGCTCTCTCTATCTCTTTCTCTCTGCCTCTCTCTTTCTGGCTCTATTTCCATGTCGTTCTCTCTCTCTCTCTCTCCCTCTGTCTATCTCTCTCTCTCTCTCCTTCTGTCCATCTCTCTCTCTCTGCCTCCCTCTGTCTGTCTGTCTGTCTGTCTGTCTGTCTGTCTGTCTGTCTGTCTGTCTGTCTGTCTGTCTGTCTGTCTGTCTGTCTGTCTGTCTG
Source organism: Oncorhynchus kisutch (assembly GCF_002021735.2). Lineage (NCBI taxonomy): Eukaryota > Metazoa > Chordata > Actinopteri > Salmoniformes > Salmonidae > Oncorhynchus > Oncorhynchus kisutch. The sequence goes on from NC_034192.2 coordinate 36,820,544, forward strand.
TCTGTCTGTCTGTCTGTCTGTCTGTCTGTCTGTCTGTCTGTCTGTCTGTCTGTCTGTCTGTCTGTCTGTCTGTCTCTGTCTGTCTCTGTCTGTCTCTGTCTGTCTCTGTCTGTCTGTCTGTCTGTCTGTCTGTCTCTCTCTGTCTCCCTCTGTCTCTCTGTCTCCCTCTGTCTGTCTGCCTCTCTCTGTCTGTCTGCCTCTCTCTGTCTGTCTGCCTCTCTCTCTGTTAGTATTCTTTGCATCAGTATGGCATCAGCACGTGTTCTCTCTGTATTACTGTCTGATGGGTGTCTCTCTCTGAGCTCAACATAGACCTTGTTAATGGTGTGCTCGTGTGTGTGTGTGCATGTGTGTGTGTGCATGCAGGCGTGCGTTTGTGTGTGTGTGCATGAGTGTGTTGAGGACCAGCAGTGCTAGACCAGGATGATTAATCCACAGACCCACAGACTAGGGCTCCAGCATCAAAAGACACACGTCTGGAGGAGGCATGAGGCTGGAGGCAACTAAGAGACAAGCTTATTCAACAAGAGACAGACAAAAGCTGTTTTGGACTGCTGGCCTTAATTGATATGTGATCAATAGGTCAGGTAAAGGTCAGGTAAAGGTTAGGTAAAGGTCAGGTAAAGGTCAGGTAAAGGTGAGAAGGTAAGTTCCAACGAAGACAGTGGGTAAGACAATGCCAATTATGCCATATGTGATCTTGAGTAGGACGTTGCATCATCTGAGCTTCACAGAAGTATGATTATGGTTCATGTGTATTGAAAGCTACAACATATCAACAATCAGAGGTATGCCCATTACCCATTGTCAGGGCCCAGACCACAAGAGGTCTTCAATGAATAATGTTTAATGCATTAATACGGTGTCATTCATCCTCCAACCTCTGCCCTTTTGTTAAGTTCTGAGCCCCGTAATGAAATATGCTGTGTGGCAATGAGAGAAAACAGGTTGGTTGATTAAATGATGTACACTTAAGCCGCCTGCTTGTTTTAAAGGGAACACAGTCATCCACAACACTACTCCACTGACTGTTAGTGTTCTTGAAGTAACTGGTGGTCAGTCAGTCAGTCAGTCAGTCAGTCAGTCAGTCAGTCAGTCAGTCAGTCAGTCAGTCAGTCAGTCAGCTATTGGTTCATTCTAGTACTGCTACCAGTCTCCTCTGAACGGAAGGAGAGACACCGCTGACTGGATTTTATATCAGTCAAAAAGAAACAAGGGGAAGTTGGGGGGAAATAATAAAGAAAGAAATCATATATTGTGTTTCTGTGTGTGGGGAGAGTGTTGTGCGTGTGTTGATTTTACACTGTTACAGCTCTGTGCAAAGTCACATCTCATGCTGATATGTTTTTCTAAACTCTTTTTTTCTGTTTTTGGGACGTTATTGGGAATAAAAGGACAATCTGTTAATTTTATGCTTTCAGATAATCCCTTTTTCCATTTTTGAGCCTGTTGGCAAGCTTCCAAACTCAATTTCTAGTGTTGATAACCATATCAGAGGAAACCTGGACCCACCACCAGGTAGTAGAGGTTTCAAAGCCACAGTCAACAGAAGGCAGACATATTACACTGTTTTACCCTGGTGACAGTGTACATTTTTTATTTTTGCATTGTGAATCAATTCCCTGCACTTTAAAAGGTTGCCGCTGGCAATTTAAGGAGGTTGGGTTTACTCTGTGTTTCTACATAAGCCCTGGGCTGGAAACCACATCACACATTCAGATTGACACTCCTGCCTGCATGACTCCCCCAGTACTGTCACACAGACGCACACACACACGAGAGAAGGCGCGAGAGAGGTTTAAATGTGATTTACACCATTGCACTCTGCAAATTGTATCGTGTGAAAAGCTTGAGCCCTTAAGCCAAGTCGATTATATTTCCCCAGCTTTGGCTGTCAATCTCTTACTGTTTACCAACAGGGCTGATTAGTAAATGCTACGCGCTGCCATTCCCCCACCCGATCCCCACGCGCTCGGAACCTCCAAATTAATTTCCTTCTGGAAGCACAATCCATGGCCTCTCGCCGTACCGTTGTTTGGCTTTGCGGAGAAACCCCAGGAGTCCACTCTTCCTGTCTTTCTCCTCCTATTCTTCTTTATTCCTCCACTTCCTTCCTCACCCTATTCCCTTGAGGGAGTGATAAGGTCTTCCCTGTCAATCAGGCCTGTTTGAAAGAGGTCAAGCTACATGCTCCGTTCTGCTCCATTCTGTTTACCTGTTTAAATCTCACCTGTGTTTTCTCTTCCTGATAAGCAGCCTGGGTGGACGTGTTCCAAGGCTGTTGACATATACTGCTTTGGTATTTGGAGAGTGTTGCCATCTGGCTAACTTTTTTAAAAATCAATCCCAGCTGTGTTATGTTATTTGTTGGTGTAGTTTCTCTCCTTGACATTACACTACTTACATTACTTACATTACATTACTACCTACCTGTAATTCAGTGCAACACATGTATGTCTCCAACCACCAACACCAGAGGGATTTCTTATGGGCCATCAGCATTGTTCACCACAAATCTCGTCTCTCATATAGCCCTACAAACCAGTTAGACATGCTTAGACTTTCCGTGTCACATGTGAGGCATTATTTAAACAGGAGGCACATAATTGACTTCCTGGTAACTGGAACTCCCATCCCATCTCAGCCGTCTCTCCCTACTGTTGTGGGATGCTGTTGCTGTGCTATGGTGGCGGGGGGGGGGGGGGGGGGGGGGGGGGGGTTGAGAGGAAGTCAACAGCATTATTATATAAGTACTGTTGTTGTCCTGACAAAGCCCTGCACATGGCTCTCTGGCTCTCTGCTGGCCTAGCTGGTCACGATGCAAGGCATGCTGGAAAGAGATGGGGGCATCTGTGGCCAGATTACTGCTGGTACAGCGGGCATGGCGGGCAGCGACACAGGCAGAGACTGTAGGCTGGTGTTAAGCTTTCCAACTGAGGGACAAACTGCTCTGGAGCCCCACTGTGGAACTGATCACCACCACACCACCCCTCCCGTCCCTGGCTGGCCAGCACATCGCTGGCTTTCTCTCTCTGCTGCTCTCTAACTGGCTCTCAATGTCTTTCTCACATCGTTGTTTGTATTGTCGGTCTATGGTTTGTCTGTCTCCTCTATCTCTTTTAATATCACATTCCTCTTCCCAACTCTTTATCACTCGCTTATCCTCTTTCTAAATCTGTCTCAGTCTCTTATCCTACGTCTCTCCATCTCCTTACTCCCTCTTCTCTCTCTGACTATCTATCTTCAGAGATGTGTTTGTCCTGGTGTGGTGTGATGGACTGGAGCGTCCGCTGGGTGGTTCCCCGGTCTTCCTATCTGCTCTGCGTGTGTTCCTGGATCCAGTCTGTTGTTGTTCTCCTGCTCTTTGTGGTTGTCCATCTCTCTCTCTCTCTCTCTCTCTCTCTCTCTCTCCTCTCTCTCTCTCTCTCTCTCCTCTCTCTCTCTCTCTCTCTCTCTCTCTCTCTCTCTCTCTCTCTCTCTCTCTCTCTCTCTCTCTCTCTCTCTCTCTCTCTCTCTCTCTCTCTCTCTCTCTCTCTCTCTCTCTCTCTCTCTCTCTCTCTCTCTCTCTCTCTCTCTCTCTCTCTCCTCTCTCTCTCTCTCTCTCTCTCTCCACCCGTCATGATGGTTTTCCACGGTGGCCAATCCCACAGTCTGTCACCCTCCGTGTTGGCCGCTGCCAAGGTCTGGACCCCTATCTGTGCTGCCATTGTCATTGCCACGGTTACGGACGTAATACGCCACAGGACAACCAACTGACCAACAGGACAACACCACACACTGTATTCCACAACACACACACACAATACACACACAGATGTGTTTGGGAGTCTCTCTAGGGAGGGAGGATAAAACGCTGTATCTTTGTTGTGGCAGGAAATGACATCCACTGAGGCTGTTTATTTTTTTATCGTCGTGGTAACTCTGAGCCCCACCTGTCAGGTTTAGCAGAGATCTTAACACATCGGCTTTCTGCACTCAGACACACAGACACAGAAATGCACACACACACACACACATTTTTAGGGCCAGGAATCAGAGAAAGCATGTCCAAACGTTCAATGCTGCGTGAACATTCATCGACGCAATCCATGACGCAAAAAAGCTTCAATTATGTTAATAACGATATTACAATGTGTATGCTTACAATAAATTGCAAAACAAAGCGTGATTCAGGGTCAGGATTTGTTCCTGATCATCAATAATAATGTGAATTCATCCCTGTAGTGGAGACTGAAGAGGAGACATGAAGATGTCAGAGCTGGCTTCTTCTCTTGGTTTGCTGTGTTAATCCCGCAACAAGTCAAGCATAAAATTACCTCACAAGGCCCGGGCTGAAGCAGAGTTGTTTGTTTGCAGTTCTACCAGAAGGACATCACAGGATTACCATGGTAATTATCATGTGTGGAATCTGTAGCATGTGGTGTAGGACTGTAGTAATACCGAGATACGTTATTAGAGTTAGCTGGAGTTCTATAATCAGAGTTCTAGAGAGGAGATTTACTGTTGTTGTTTGTTTGTTCTCAGAAAGAAGCACACCTGTGATGGATGTCTGTCCTACTTTAATTAACTCTCGCTTTAACCTCCAAAAATATGCAAATACTATACACAGGCAGACTTACAGAGGGCCTAGCAAAGAAACATTTTGGATTCAATCAGATCAAGCCTTAACCGGTGATAGCAGACAGCTGATGTTTTGGCGGTGTTGGAGGTGAAACTGCGTTGGAGCTGTCAAATCGGTGAGCAACTGCTCTTGATCATTGTCATGAAGCCACACCCACCCCACTCCTGTTGTAAGATCAAACCGAGAAAATGTAGGCAAATATAGAAATAATTATGATCATTTTCATCCTAATCGAGGTGTAGATTGCATCTCACATTCCAGTGTTCAAACTTGTAAACAAGGCTGTATGGGATTTATTTGAATGCGACTCCGTGCAGCCAATGGCAATGTCCACTTTAGGTATAATGCCAGAAGCCACTTGTGGATTTGACAGATCACAGTTCTGGGGGCTCTGATTGAATATAGCCCTTTGTTTCCTTCTGTTTAATTGTATTTGTATAGCCTTCTACTAGCCTACTACCTCTTAAAATGCTATACCGGTGACATTTCAGCTTTATGCCTGACTCTTTTGGCACTAAACAAGTCGACTATGAAGTAGTTTCTGAGCCACAGAGGGCAAGATATACAGTGCCTTGCGAAAGTATTCGGCCCCCTTGAACTTTGCGACCTTTTGCCACATTTCAGGCTTCAAACATAAAGATATAAAACTGTATTTTTTTGTGAAGAATCAACAACAAGTGGGACACAATCATGAAGTGGAACGACATTTATTGGATATTCCCAAAAAATTTAACAAATCAAAAACGGAAAAATTGGCCGTGCAAAATTATTCAGCCCCTTTACTTTCAGTGCAGCAAACTCTCTCCAGAAGTTCAGTGAGGATCTCTGAATGATCCATTGTTGACCTAAATGACTAATGATGATAAATACAATCCACCTGTGTGTAATCAAGTCTCCGTATAAATGCACCTGCACTGTGATAGTCTCAGAGGTCCGTTAAAAGCGCAGAGAGCATCATGAAGAACAAGGAACACACCAGGCAGGTCCGAGATACTGTTGTGAAGAAGTTTAAAGCTGGATTTGGATACAAATAGATTTCCCAAGCTTTAAACATCCCAAGGAGCACTGTGCAAGCGATAATATTGAAATGGAAGGAGTATCAGACCACTGCAAATCTACCAAGACCTGGCCGTCCCTCTAAACGTTCAGCTCAAACAAGGAGAAGACTGATCAGAGATGCAGCCAAGAGGCCCATGATCACTCTGGATGAACTGCAGAGATCTACAGCTGAGGTGGGAGACTCTGTCCATAGGACAACAATCAGTCGTATATTGCACAAATCTGGCCTTTATGGAAGAGTGGCAAGAAGAAAGCCATTTCTTAAAGATATCCATAAAAAGTGTCATTTAAAGTTTGCCACAAGTCACCTGGGAGACACACCAAACATGTGGAAGAAGGTGCTCTGTTCAGATGAAACCAAAATTGAACTTTTTGGCAACAATGCAAAACGTTATGTTTGGCGTAAAAGCAACACAGCTCATCACCCTGAACACACCATCCCCACTGTCAAACATGGTGGTGGCGGCAGCATCATGGTTTGGGCCTGCTTTTCTTCAGCCTGAATCCAATCGAGAATCTGTGGAAAGAACTGAAAACTGCTGTTCACAAATGCTCTCCATCCAACCTCACTGAGCTCGAGCTGTTTTGCAAGGAGGAATGGGAAAAAATGTCAGTCTCTCGATGTGCAAAACTGATAGAGACATACCCCAAGCGACTTACAGCTGTAATCGCAGCAAAAGGTGGCGCTACAAAGTATTAACTTAAGGGGGCTGAATAATTTTGCACGCCCAATTTTTCAGTTTTTTATTTGTATCCAATAAATGTCGTTCCACTTCATGATTGTGTCCCAATTGTTGTTGATTCTTCACAAAAAAATACAGTTTTATATCTTTATGTTTGAAGCCTGAAATGTGGCAAAAGATCGCAAAGTTCAAGGGGGCCGAATACTTTCGCAAGGCACTGTACCACCCCTAAAAAGACAAAATGAGGCAGTTACTGTATGTAGAGATACAGTAAATACGTATAAATAATATAAAGATCTGAAATATGTAGACAGAATTCAGAGCTGTTTGGGTTAGCATGCTATCATCCATTATAGTGTTGTAACGTGTTCTATGCTTGTCTGATGAGGATTTGTGTTTCTGCATTTCAAACTGCTAGATGGAGATACACTGGTGGATAGAGTATAGGAAGAGAGGGGGGGAGAGAGAGAGAGAGAGAACCGATAGATATATTTGCATACAGTATGTGTTGTGTAAGTATTTATTCATATTTATTTATTTACTTTATTTTACTTGCATTATTATCTATCCGGATGCCTAGTCACTTTACCCTGCCTTCATGTGTACACTGTATCTACCTCAAACCCCTTGTACCTCTGCACATTGATCTGAGACTAATTAGCTCCATTCTTGTGTATTTGTACTATTCCTCTGTTACTATTTTATTTGTATTTTTACATTCTGCATTGTTTGCGAAGGGTTCGTAAGTAAGCATTTCACAGTAAAGTCCACACCAGTTGTATTTGGCGCATGTGACAAATAACATTTGATTGGATTTGATATATTACATGATCCAGTGATTTAAGTTGACAGAAATGCCAAACAGCCTTCCTACATGATTAATTTTCTAAGCATATTATTCATTATGAATACATAAGTGCACATCGTAAAAAAGCAACAATGGACTCTTCAATTAATTACATACAATTTCAACGTATTGCCAACAGCAGTTCTCTGTAGAGTGTAAATTACCTTTATATTCCAATAACACAACCAGGCGTATGAAAGCCACATGGTGCCACATGGTGAGGTAGGTAATGATTAGGATTTCTCCCAGATGACCTTGCACTGTCCTATCCAGCGTTGATTGACTGTGGGACTGGGCTGGACTGGACTGCCTGGGCTCTAATTGGATGATTGACCTATAATCATGTTACAGACATTGTACTATTGCCACCCTCCTTGGCCAGGCCGCATTTATAACTGTTCATAAAGAATCGATGTGTTTATCACCATGTTACTTCTGTTGTTGTGTGTTCAATAGCGTTGATTCAAAGTTTATTAGCCACGTGCACAGGATACAAGAGGTGTAAAAGAGTACAGTGAAACTATTTTCTTGAGCTCTGTCCCAACAATGCAATGATAATAATAATAATATAGATGCTATTAAAAAAAGAATATAAACACACAAGAAGCACGATATAAGTTGAAGAAATACGAGAATACAAGTATATACAGGTCAGTGCCAGTACCTTATTCAATGTGCAGGGTTAGTGGAGTGATTGGGGTGGGTTTATACATAGAAAGTGGTGGGTAGTAGGATATACACGTAAACAGGGCTGAAAAGTGACAGGTAGCAGGAATATATAAATACTCGCGGTAATTTACTAGTGGTAATATGTACATGTAAACACTGACCACCAGCAGGTTAAATATATAGATACTAATGGTAATGGCAATCAATGACCAGCAGCGTAATGGTAGTAATAAATCTCATCAGCAATCGTTTTAGAAGCAGCGTAAGAGTGAGGGGGTGTGTGCGTTGGGGTGTAAGTGTGTGGCGTCAGTAGTGAGGGTGTATGCGAGTATGTGTGTGTGAGTAAGAGTGACAGTGAAAGGTGTTTGTGTCGGAGTGGGTAGAGACCTGTGGATGGGCACAGAGTCGGTGTGGATAGTCTTTGCGAGAGGGAAAGCAGTAGTTGCTAGCCATTTAACAGTCTTATGACCAGGGGATAGAAGCTGTTTAGGAGTTAGTTTGTCTGACCCTTGATGCACCGGTACCGTCTGCCAGGGTGGGAGCATGGAGAACAAGTCCGTGTTAGTCTTGGGTAGCTGGAATCTTTGGACATTTTTCAGGGCTTTCTCAGATACCACCTGGCATGTACATCTTAGATGGCTGGGAGCTCACCCCCAGAGACGCCACACCACCCTCTGAAGGGCCTCCCGGTCGCGGGTGGTGCATGTTGCCATACCAGACAGTGATACAGCCAGTCAGGATGCTCTCGATGGTGCAGCTGTAAAAGTTTCTGAGGATCTGAGGGTTCATGACAAATTGTTTCAGCCTCCTGAGGGAATAGAGGCACTGCTGTGCCTTCTTCACGACTGTGTTGGTGTGAGAGGACAATGTATTGATTGTCCTTTTGTGCACAGGGAGCTTGAGAATATGAATCAGATTTCAATCAGCCATCGATTGGAAGTTCTGTTGTTGCTGTTGAGAATAGTGTGGAAATGCACATGCGTGTGAATGTGTCAAACAGATTTTTCTAAACATGACCCTGGAAGAGTAGCAAGTCAAATAATCATGTTGTCAGAAATAAAGTGACAGGCGCTCCAGAGACGTCCATTGTTCAAAAACGAAAAGGGAATTGCTTCTTCCATGGTGTTTGTGTTTCAGAACAGTTTTAACTTTCTTGGAACTGAAGTGCTGTTCTTTTGTGTCTGATTTACAAGTGCTTCTCTTACAACACTCTCCCATTACGAGGATAACTCTGATTCTCACGGTCCTCAAATGTCTCTACTGTATGGCTGTTCATGCACACATTATCACAGCTTTATTCACCTCATAGTCATCCTGTCTGCAGCAACCTGAGGTGAAAAAGTCATTTTAAACATCAGAAAAGACATGGCAAACAGAGAGGAATAAGAGAAAAACACAACTAAGTGGTTAACCGCTGTCTAAAAGTGCTTTGTATAAAAGATACATGTATGTGACTTCTAAAAATGGCAGGTTATTATTTTTTTCCCTTCACAGCAATTCCTTCCCCTTCTTTTGTTAGAATCAGAAGAAAGTGACAGTGTCCTCTGGATAGAAAGCCTGCTACTCAGAACACAGAGTGCTTCCGCTCCCAGACTAAATCTGTCTGTTGTTGTTGTGCTGTTTGGGGTTTTGCTCTTTTCCCAGACTCCTATGCAACAACACAGGTACAGCACAGGTGCGTCTGTAAGTCTGTGAGACCCAGGGGATATGGGTAAATGCCTCAGAGACAAACACAGGGGCCAATCCCCCCTCTATCCTCTCCTCCTTCCCTGCCTTCCTCCCACCTTCCTCTATTCCCTCCACGGTGCCTCGCGGGGATCCGAGAGTTTTCGCAGTGTTCAATCATCAGCGATTCGCAAGCGTTTTCACCCGCTTTCCCAACAGTAATGGGTACAATTCACCAGAGACTGTTTGGCAGAGAGGAGCGTTCTCTCTTTTTCCTCCAGAGCCCCCACGAGAATCAGACACCTTTAAAAATGCAGGAGAAGAAAAACAGGGGGATAGAAAAGAATAAAGAACAAGAGAGTTTTCGCAGAGGGAATATTACAGACGAAAAGATGGGGACCTTGCTATGCTAATGTAGCTATGCTAAAGTCCTTGCAATCCCTCATTCCCCATATTAGCATAATGCTAAATCTCCCAACACAATGTCTATCTACTGTACATTTTACAGGTAAATCTATTTTATGTACCCTCTTAAATTAGACCATATTCTGATTCAGATTTCTATTGGTAATGTCCATGTACCAGACTGTTCACTGCAAAACTGAGAGAGAAAGAGAGGAGAACGAAACGTGTATGTTCAGACAACACTGAGTATCCCCATCTCCCTTTCCCTTCCCTCTCTCCCCTCTCTTGGGGGATAACTCTGGGGCTACTCCTGGATGCTACCCTGTCTTTGGGACTGTGACGGGTCCTGATCCTGATCTATTCCACTGGATTAGGTACGATCCCCCTGGAGCTGTGTGTGTGTGTGTGTGTGTGTGTGTGTGTGTGTGTGTGTGTGTGTGTGTGTGTGTGTGTGTGTGTGTGTGTGTGTGTGTGTGTGTGTGTGTGTGTGTGTGTGTGTGTGCCCGTTTGTGCTTGCATGCGTGCGTGTGTCAGAGATCCCGGGAGTCATTGGGTCCTGGCGGTGTCATGTTAGCCCATGCTGTCCCTGGCTCTGAGGGGCTTTTTTCTCTGTCTCTCTCTCACTCTCTCTCTCTCTGTCTCTCTCTGTCTCTCTCTCTCTGTCTCTCTCTCTCAGGGCCTGGTCAAAATACACAGAGAACACTCAGCAGTCTAAACAGATCATTGCGCGGTACCACAAACCCCCATGACACTTACCTAGCTAGCACTAACACACAAGCTGTTCCTCTGTCCACCCGCCTGGCTGAACACAGGTCTACTCTCCTTTCATCTACTAATGCTCTCTGAGAGTGTTACTTCACACACACATTACACACACATGCAAATGCATGCAGAAACACACACACATCTGTTCTCCGTGGCCCTCTCATCTGGGGCCAGCTTGGCCCATAGCCAGACACACACACAGACATGGACCAGCTCCAGAAAGAAGCCTCTGAGATCACAGGCCTGGCTGGACCACAGAGTGACACCCAGACACACAAACACACACACACTCGTGCGTGCGTACACAAAATCCATCTAATTCCACTTGTCCCCTTTGTAACACACCACTATTCCCGATCCTAAGAATAAGGTTAGTAGTTACCAAAAAGAGGGTACCAGCTACCATCTCAATGACAACCACATAAAGACATTGCCCTGAGCTATAAAGCTGTCGGCCACCAGCCCTTTCTTCCACCACGTACTGTGATGACTAATAGACTCTGAATCCCACAACTGTTATATGAGTGAATGAAGCATGAAGTCACACATTATATTATACTGCCAGGTGTCTATGGAATTAATCAATCAAGGAGACAGCATGCAGTGCCTACATCAGATTTATTTCAATTGTATGTATCCATTATTTTACCAGGTAAGTTGACTGAGAACACATTCTCATTTACAGCAACGACCTGGGGAATAGTTACAGGGGAGAGGAGGGGGATGAATGAGCCAATTGTAACTGGGGATAATTAGGTGACCGAATTTAGCCAGGAGACCATGGTTAACACCTCTACGATAAGCGCCGTGGGAACTTTATTGACCTCAGAGAACCAGGAGACACGTTTAACATCCCACCCGAAAGACGGCACCCTACACAGGGCAGTGACGCCAATCACTGCCCTGGGGTATTTTTTAGACAAGAGGAAAGAGTGTCTCCTACTGGCCATGCAACACCACTTCCAGCAGCATCTGGTCTCCCATCCAGGGACTGACCAGGAACAACCCTGCTTAGCTTCAGGAGCAAGCCAGCAGTGGTATGCAGGGTGGCATGCTGCTGGCTTTTATGAGAATGAATGAAATAGAGAGGCTGTATGGATGGCACTGGTACAAACTGTACTTTTTTGCAGGTGGTGGACATTGTGAACTGTCACCCATCTCTTCCTGTTCGTATTACATTGAATAAAAAATTATTGTACTCTGTGTACATCACTGGGACATGCTGTACTGTATGTAACAAGGTTGTGCTTTTATATTCATTTTTTATCTCTATTCATTTAAAGATTTCCATTTGAAATTGAGTTTAGTTTCAGTTTTCAGAAAGAAGCCTACGCGTTGAAGGCTAGGAGTCATTTTTGTGTTGTATGGCTTTAGTATGCATGTCAATTCTTGCCACTGTGGGGAAATAATGCATAAGTTGATGGGTCAGGTCATACGTTAGGTTAGACTTAAAGAGCCCATGTGTTTTTCTGTTGCTCATTGGAAAAATGAGATTTCAGCCTTGAAGGTGTGTTTCCTGACCAATTCCGCATTTGGTTAATGATGCTTGTCCCCCATGAGACACTGTAGAAGGAAAGCCTATTTCACTCCCTCAAAATGAATCTGAGATAACTCAAGAAATCTGTAATTATACTGAACAGAAGTATAAACAAAACATGCACCAATTTCAACTATTTTAGTTGAAATCAGTCAATTGAAATAAATTCATTAGGCTCTGGATTTCACATGACTCAGCAGGGGTGTTGGCATGGGTAGGCCTGGGAGGGCATAGGCCCACCCACTTGGGAGCCAGGCCCAGCCAATTAGAATTTGATTTTCCCCACAAAAAGGGCTTTATTACAGACAGAAATACTCCTTAGCACCCCCTCACCCCCTTCCTTCGGCTACCGCGTGTGAAGTAGCCGGATGTGGAGGTCCTGGGCTGGCGTGGTTACACGTGGCCTGAGGTTGTGAGGCCGGTTGGACGTATTGCCAAATTCTGTAAAACGACATTGGAGGCAGCTTATAGTAGAGAAATTACCATTCAATTATCTGGCAACAGCTCTGGTGGACATTCCTGCAGTCAGCATGCCAATTGCACACTCCCTCAAAACGTGAGACATCCTTGAGAAATCTGTGGCGTTGTGTTGTGACAAAACTGCACATTTTAGAGTGGCCTTTTATTGTCCCCAGCTCAAAGTTCACCTGTGTAATGATCATGTTTTTTAATCAGCTTCTTGATTTGCCACATCTGTCAGGTGGATGGATTATTGCCAAAGAAGAAATGGGATGTAAAGAAAAATTGTGCACAGAATTTGAGAGAAATAAGCTTTTTGTGCATATGGAACATTTCTGGGATTATTTCAGCTCATGAAACATGGGACCAACACTTTACATGTTGCGTTTATATTTTGTTCAGTATCATTTTTATGTCCAAGGATGTTTTAGTTGCGCAAGTTTACATCTAACTAAGATGTTTGGTGCAGTCTTATGTAAACAGCTGCTGGACAGGTCTGTCTTACTGTCGATGCTATTGGATAGAGAGCAACTCCCGCAGCTGTTCACCCAATGTTAGCGGGCAAATGGACATCGTCAAATCAAAACCCAACTTTAATTTACCCGTGACGCATGGTTGTTCTCAACTCCATTTTAGACGAGACTGACATTAGGATCAAAATTATCCTATGTACACTTTGTAGTCAATTTTGACAGTCAAATAACTGTTTCTGACTCATATCGATGCCTTAAAGGCAATTTTCAAAGGGATTAGTTGCTTTTTAAAGGCAGTCGCTCTTTAAAAGTAGACTCAGCGAGATGACGTACGTGCACAAAGTAGACAGGGTCGATTTCCGGAAATCTCTTTTGGTCCAGTAGCTACCACATTGTAGCAGCGGGATGTGCACCTTTGTGCAGATTCTCTGTGTGACAGCAAAGTTTTGCATCTGTTCATCTGAATGGGAGCGTTCGAGCGGATCACTTTAGTCCAGTCGGTTGACCGTCGTTGGTTCCCTCCTTTCAAAGTGTGTTGAATTCTGGGGACACACATTTTCCAACTTGCCCTTACATCAACTTTACAAAAATCGTGATCAATGGCCACGAAGTTGACTGCAAGTTTCTGCACTTGCTCTTCCCCAACTGCTTCCTGTCGCCATCGTCTACATGGTGGGAGGCTCCATTGTCAACCAATCATGAATGTGTTTATGTTTTACTCACCGTGCATTGCTTTGGGGTTTAGTGCTGGTTTAGTGTTTCTGTATAGGCCCTTTGTGACATCTGCTGATGTAAAAAGGTATTTATCAATATATTTGATGACTGAAACAGTAGCCAATTTGGCGTGATTTATGGGTTCAGTGGATATATACAAAAACATTTGAGGCTCTCTCTCACTAATTGTTTGTACAGTGTATACACACACACTTAATATTATATTATGATTTCAGTTTGTGAGTGTGGGGGTCAGATATGTTTATTTCAACGTTACAAAAAAGAAGTTATTTTATAAACAATGGCAACACTGCCATGTTGAGCTGAGTCTTGCTCTTAGAAAACCACATTAGTATCAGACTTTCGGCTGTCGCAGATGCACCTCCCCCTATTTCACTCATCAACTTTCGTCTCCAGTCAGTTGCTTGGGCCTTACCACACAAACGCGCCCAATGTCTATGGTGCTGCTTGTGGCAACCTTCATCTCGCTGAGACTACCTTTAGATGTAAAAAATCTATCTCAATGTGACCCGCCAGATTCCAAAAATGTAAAACATCATAAGGAAAACAAAATGAAAAAACCCATTTGAAAACACCGATTTGTTTAATTTTATTTTATTTTGTTCAGTATAGTTGTAGCTTTTCCAATGGGTTTGTTCATTATTTTATTTCAGTTTACTAAATAGTTTTTTGTTGATTTGTTTTAGTTTCAGTTTCCTTCCTGTCTCACACTCACTCTCTCTATCTCTTCCTCCCCCAACCCCTCTCTATCTCTCTCAAACTCCCTCTCTCCCTCCCCAACCCCTCTCTATCTCTCTCACACTCCCTCTCTCCCTCCCCCAACCCCTCTCTATCTCTCTCACACTCCCTCTCTCTCTCTCCCTCCCCCAACCCCTCTCTCTCTCTCACACTCCCTCTCTCCCTCCCCAACCACTCTCTATCTCTCTTACACTCACTCTCTCTATCTCTCCCTCCCCCAACCCCTCTCTATCTCTCTCACACTCCCTCTCTCACTCTCCCTCCCCCAACCCCTCTCTATCTCTCTCACACTCCCTCTCTCTATCTCCCTCCCCAACCCCTCTCTCTCTCTCACACTCCCTCTCTCTATCTCTCTATCTCTCCCTCCCCCAACCCCTCTCTATCTCTCTCACACTCCCTCTCTCCCTCCCCCAACCCCTCTCTATCTCTCTCACACTTCCTCTCTCTATCTCTCCCTCCCCCAACCCCTCTCTATCTCTCTCACACTCCCTCTCTCTATCTCTCTATCTCTCCCTCCCCCAACCCCTCTCTCTCTCTCACACTCCCTCTCTCCCTCCCCCAACCCCTCTCTATCTCTCTCACAATCTCTCCCTCCCCCAACCCCTCTCTATCTCTCTCACACTCCCTCTCTCTATCTCTCCCTCCCCAACCCCTCTCTCTCTCACACTCCCTCTCTCCCTCCCCCAACCCCTCTCTATCTCTCTCACAATCTCTCCCTCCCCCAACCCCTCTCTCGCTCTCACACTCCCTCTCTCTCTCTCCCTCCCCCAACCCCTCTCTATCTCTCTCAAACTCCCTCTCTCTATCTCTCTCAAACTCCCTCTCTCCCTCCCCCAACCCCTCTCTCTCTCTCTCTCTCTCACACTCCCTCTCTCCCTCCCCCAACCCCTCTCTATCTCTCTCACACTCCCTCTCTCTATCTCTCCCTCCCCCAACCCCTCTCTATCTCTTGCCTCTATCCCCCCTTTCTCTGTTGCTCTCTATTATCTTATCAACTCTAAAGCACAGTCACATCTCTGTGTCTGGTTCTGTCTCTCATCTCAGCTCCATGGCAACTAGAGTCTCTCTGGGGATGTCAGTCGCCTCTCCCCCCAGACAGACAGACAGACAGACAGACAGACAGACAGAAAGATATGACAGTCCAGACATGACAGACATGACAGTACAGACATGACATGATAGACATTTGATTATTTTACCTTTATTTAACTAGGCAAGTCAGTTAAGAACAAATTCTTATTTACAATGACAACCTAGGAACAGTGGGTTAACTGCCTGTTCAGCGGCAGAACGACAGATTTGTACCTTGTCAGCTCGGGGGTTTGAACTTGCAACCTTCCAAGACATGACAGACATGACAGTCCAGACATGACAGTCCAGACATGACAGACATGACATGACAGACATGACAGTCCAGACATGACAGACATGACAGACATGGCAGTCCAGACTAGGCAGGGCAATACAACTGGTGCTTGTAGCAATATTTTGATTCACAAGAGAGACCATCACATACACTTATTTACAGATATACCTATCCACTAATACACACACACACACCAACAACATAGACAACTCTGTGTCTCTGTGGTGTGAAAACCTTGCTGCCGCTTGCCCCCCTCTCTGCCACTTGCCGCTGGGCGCCCTATGATTAGATCACACAATCCACGGAGTCACATGGCCAAGGCTACAATTACCACGGCAACGTCCATGGAGGAGCAGCAGCCCTAAAGGCACTCTGACATCAAGAGGTCCAGAGAAGTCAAACCTTTCCTCTACCTTCCACACTCTACACCGCATCTTCCCTCTGTCCAGTTTCCACCCGATTCAGAACTATAAGGCGCGGGTATGCTGGAGTGCAGAAGGATAGTGCAAGTTAATGTAAGCGAATGCATTTGCTGTGTGTGTGTGTGCTTACATGTGATCTCCTTTGTGGTGGTTAGTCAGTGTGTGGAGACGGTGCTGCTCTCTTTTCATGTTATTTTGAGTTTTCTCTGACTTCTGACCTTGGTGTGTGTTCTCCTCTCACCTCGCGTGGGAGTGCATGACACTGTGGATCTGCTAAGAGGCCGCTTAGGGCTCCGCACTTTCCTTTCCTCTCCTCTCCTCTCCTCTCTCAGGGGGAGGGGTTTGTGGCTTTTGTTGTTGTTCACTGCTGACCCCTGTCCTTGACCTGTGCTGCCCCCTATGTGGCTTGGGTTGGTGTGGTAGAGTGGGAGGAACTGGAAGGAGAGAACTGGGAAGAGGGGCTAGCATCAGCAGAAGGGGTGATACAAACTGAAGGAAAGTTGGAGGAACCTGGATGCTTTTGTATCCAAGGAATGATAGAAGAATGGGGCCTGTTCACAGACCCTAACGAGAGAGTTAGCCTCTGATGTTAACGAGAGAGATGGGGAGAGAGATGTGGAGAGAGATGGGGGGAGAGAGAGAGAGAGAGACCAATTTAAAATGTATTGAGAGAGTCTTTGTTCTCTCCATTGTTTTAGTGTAACACCAAGGTGAAATAATGAGGCAAAGCACTTACACAGCAGCTGAAATGTGTGAATTTAACAATGCTCTTTAAACAGCAGCACATACAGAGTGTTTCATTATATTTACAAAGCCTGAGTATTTGAGGATTATTTAAAAAATGTCCTATTCATAATCCTGTTTTACTGAAAAGGGAGCTTTTAGAACCTCCACATTGTGGATCATTTATATTCTGAAGTAAGACAGAGAAAGAGAGGGAAAAGAAGAAAGGTGAAGAGAGAGAGAATAATATAAGCAAATTGACCTTGAGCGCCATTTATTCTGTTTCGCTGAAATTCAGCATTTGGGCAGGAAATTTAAAGGCAAAGTTCACGGAATAGCAAGAGTGCATTCAAGGCAAACGCTGCATATTTTGGCTCAATTGGAAATGACCCTAACATTTCTATTGCGCAATCTAACACTTCAGTGATTCAGATTGTATAGAGCCCCTTGTCTGTTTCACCAGTGATTCAGATTGAATAGAGCCCCTTGTCTGTTTTACCAGTGATTCAGATTGAATAGAGACCCTTGTCTGTTTTACCAGTGATTCAGATTGAATAGAGACCCTTGTCTGTTTTACCAGTGATTCAGATTGAATAGAGACCCTTGTCTGTTTCACCAGTGATTCAGATTGAATAGAGACCCTAGTCTGTTTTACAAGTGATTCAGATTGAATAGAGACCCTTGTCTGTTTTACCAGTGATTCAGATTGAATAGAGACCCTTGTCTGTTTCACCAGTGATTCAGATTGAATAGAGACCCTAGTCTGTTTTACAAGTGATTCAGATTGAATAGAGACCCTTGTCTGTTTTACCAGTGATTCAGATTGAATAGAGACCCTTGTCTGTTTTACCAGTGATTCAGATTGAATAGAGACCCTTGTCTGTTTTACCAGTGATTCAGATTGAAGAGACCCTAGTCTGTTTTACCAGTGATTCAGATTGAATAGAGACCCTTGTCTGTTTTACCAGTGATTCAGATTGAATAGAGACCCTTGTCTGTTTCACCAGTGATTCAGATTGAATAGAGACCCTAGTCTGTTTTACAAGTGATTCAGATTGAATAGAGACCCTTGTCTGTTTTACCAGTGATTCAGATTGAATAGAGACCCTTGTCTGTTTTACCAGTGATTCAGATTGAAGAGACCCTAGTCTGTTTTACCAGTGATTCAGATTGAATAGAGACCCTTGTCTGTTTTACCAGTGATTCAGATTGAATAGAGACCTTTGTCTGTTTTACCAGTGATTCAGATTGAATAGAGACCCTTGCCTGTTTTACCAGTGATTCAGATTGAATAGAGACCCTTGTCTGTTTTACCAGTGATTCAGATTGAATAGAGACCCTAGTCTGTTTTACCAGTGCCACTGAGATGTGTAGCAGGCAGTTAGGTGGGCGTGCAGGCAGGCAGGCTGGCCGGCAAGCAGGCAAGCAAGCAGGCAGGGAGATGAGTTTGGAGGGACACTGGGCCAACTCATTTGCTTCTTGCTTGAATTGGCTGGCATAGTGGAGGACCCCAGTTCAGCCAGGCTAGTCTGCCCAACCATGCTCTTTCTCCCTCTTCCTCTCTCTCCTCCCCTTTCTCTATTTCTCTCCTTATCCCTCTCTCTCAGTATGCCTCTCTCCCTCTGCTATTACCATAAAAATGGATTCTACTGGATTAACACAATTCTGAGAATGTTGGGGTGATTTTCACAGCCCGTCTAAGACACCGGTGGTGTTAGAACAGCTGTTGTTTTATGCTAGTAGGGCAGATACTATACATATAATAGGCCACTGAAAACACAGAGAGAGAGAGAGAGAGAGAGAGAGAGAGAGAGAGAGAGAGAGAGAGAGAGAGAGAGAGAGAGAGAGAGAGAGAGAGAGATTGATTGATTGTGCATTGTACTGAGCCATTACCCATCATCCTTATCTCCCAGGAATCATCTGCACCCCCCACCCCTGCTCCTCCTGTCCACAGGTTCAAACTCATTTTCTCAGATGAAGAGGTCGATAAGGCCATATTGTGGTGATGGTGGTGAAGCCAAGGTGGCACTACATTTCCCACTGCACTGAAGGACACGCCTACTGCCACCCATGGCTACAAGCGTTTACCACTACTAAAGGACACGCCTACTGCCACCCATGGCTACAAGCGTTTACCACTACTAAAGGACACGCCTACTGCCACCCATGGCTACAAGCGTTTACCACTACTAAAGGACACGCCTACTGCCACCCATGGCTACAAGCGTTTACCACTACTAAAGGACACGCCTACTGCCACCCATGGCTACAAGCGTTTACCACTACTAAAGGACACGCCTACTGCCACCCATGGCTACAAGCGTTTACCACTACTAAAGGACACGCCTACTGCCACCCATGGCTACAAGCGTTTACCACTACTAAAGGACACGCCTACTGCCACCCATGGCTACAAGCGTTTACCACTACTAAAGGACACGCCTACTGCCACCCATGGCTACAAGCGTTTACCACTACTAAAGGACACGCCTACTGCCACCCATGGCTACAAGCGTTTACCACTACTAAAGGACACGCCTACTGTCACCCATGGCTACAAGCGTTTACCACTACTAAAGGACACGCCTACTGCCACCCATGGCTACAAGCGTTTACCACTACTAAAGGACACGCCTACTGCCACCCATGGCTACAAGCGTTTACCACTACTAAAGGACACGCCTACTGCCACCCATGGCTACAAGCGTTTACCACTACTAAAGGACACGCCTACTGCCACCCATGGCTACAAGCGTTTACCACTACTAAAGGACACGCCTACTGCCACCCATGGCTACAAGCGTTTACCACTACTAAAGGACACGCCTACTGCCACCCATGGCTACAAGCGTTTACCACTACTAAAGGACACGCCTACTGCCACCCATGGCTACAAGCGTTTACCACTACTAAAGGACACGACAGCATTCTGATAAACAAGAGAGAGAGGCGTGTTAAGGAGAGCAGTATCCCATTAATTCAGGCTGTAGCCTTGGAACACAGATTGTTGATGCTCTCACACACTGTGGCCCCTGGTTCACGGTCGCTCAGCATGGTGACCGTGGAGTTGAGTGTTCAGTCTGAGAACACATTCCCTCTTTAGGGGCCTCGTTTCCCTCCCCAGCCGCCAAGCCGTGATCAGCGTCAATTAGATAAGCAATCAGAGTAGCAAAGTGTGCCGACTGCCATTACCACACAAAACACCTCAGGACACACAATCACAACACAACCATTGGCCAGGCTTCCTAAGATCCGACCTACCAGAAAGAAGAGAAGCAATGAGACTTTTCCCCTCAAGGCCATTTTCAGACGTCATTTAACATGCAGTGTCCTAGTCAGTGTGCTCCTTCACCTCAATAACGTCAAGGCAGAAACTTTCGATTGAATTTGTCATTCATTCATGCACTTTTGGTTTTGCTGTGTGAGGCAAATTTGATTAATGCTCTGTTCCGTTGTAGGGGTAATATGAACCACAATGCTACAATGCTAATAACCATTTGATTATTAATGCTCTGTTCCGTTGTAGGGGTAATATGAACCACAATGCTACAATGCTAATAACCATTTGATTATTAATGCTCTGTTCCGTTGTAGGGGTAATATGAACCACAATGCTACAATGCTAATAACCATTTGATTATTAATGCTCTGTTCCGTTGTAGGGGTAATATGAACCACAATGCTACGATGCTAATAACCATTTGATTATTAATGCTCTGTTCCGTTGTAGGGGTAATATGAACCACAATGCTACAATGCTAATAACCATTTGATTATTAATGCTCTGTTCCGTTGTAGGGGTAATATGAACCACAATGCTACGTATGTTTCATGGGCATCACCCATCCTGTTTCTCCGTCACACACACACAGTGGTTTCCCTGAGTGAACCATATGAAGTCAGATAGCGTAAAGGGCACATCCTGTCAACGATGCATCGGCCGAGAGACGGCACCTTGTATAGCGTGTGCTGTTGTGCTGTCAGTGCCCGTTGAAAAAA